>NC_142602.1:32291488-32495460 GCF_041222555.1 Hakea prostrata | reverse complement strand
TAGAACTGAAAGTCAACTATGGGCCATATTGGTAGAAGATATAGTGTTCGACTCCGAACCTATGGAGATTGAAGATGATGCCCATACTTGAAGACAAGTGTTGGATATAGAGAAGAGACTGCACCTTGATGAAGAGAAGATTAGTTGATGACCTTAGAGCTTGGTGGGATATGATTTAAAGCCATTTTTCCATGCTAGGTATGTTATAGAATATGTGTTTAAAGTTTCGTTTGATTCCGAGTAGTGGAAGACCCTCAAATCCCCTCGTCTTTGGCTTTGCTTGTCAGCTGGGTCGAGTGCTTGGGTCGACCGGCCATGCTACCCACCAATCGACCCATAGTTGCTGAACTCGAACAGAATCTTCTCGTTTTGAGTATCTTGCTATATATACCCAATGACTTAGTGATTTTAGTATCCCTAGCCTCCATAACACTTAGAGAACGAAGGGAAACCATCTCCAAGCCTCCAAGAGTGAAGAAGAAGACCTAATCTTGCAATCTTGCAAACTCTCTCTCTTGTTCTTCAATTAAAGGTTAGTAATCTATATTTTATGTTAATGATTTATTCTTTCCGTGATCACTCTCATCTCTGAACTGAGATTATGATGAAGATGCTGCAACCTTGTAGTCATATCTTTACAATCTCTTTTCATTCTCTTGTACTATGATCATCTCATTCATTCTTGACATGATTCTTATGATTTCTTCTTAAACTATGATAATATTCCTATTTTGATTCATTCTAGCATTATAGATGCTTCTCTATGATTATTCATACCTCCGATCTATTGTGTTCTTGTACTAGAATGAGATCTAATCATCTCTAGTTCATCTCTTTCATTCATAGCATGTTTCCAATGAAAACTATGATTTTTACCAAAATAGAAACTATGATTCTAAATTAGTAAGTAATGGTTTTAATGGTGGTTTGATGTCTAAATTATGCTTTTTAGTCTTAGACTACTATGTTAGACAATCTCTCCAAGTTTCGTCGCATTCCGGTTTGTGTAGCATAGGTTTCGGATCAAGATTCTATTTTTATTTTCGGATTTGCTCTTGGGCAGATTGCCTAGGTCTACTGGAGCACTCAACCCAGCCAATCAACCCGCAAGAACAGAATCTGATTTCTTCGTCCGATTCGATTCGATTCGATTCATGCTTATTCTTTTAGGACTACTTCTTAATGATTGTGTGGTGCTATTCTAGGGTTTATTTGCTAACTTTGGATTCATCCTCTTGTCCGTCCGGAATACATTCGAATCTATTTAAGGTAAGGAAAGTTGTTACCATATTAACATAGATTTGCATAGATTTAGTTTCTAAATTGGGAACTACTTAGATTTGCTACTGTTATGTTAGTTTCTATTATGATATGAATGTTGCAAGTACATTAGAATCTTATTTCCTTATTTACTTTATGTACTTGATTATGTATGAATACTTACTCATGTATGTTTCTTATTTATTTAATCTTGTCTTATTATACTCTTTCATATGATGAGGTATCTGTCGTGGATGATATGACTGAATTATGATTGTGATTGTTTAGGTATGATTTGGGATTGGGGAATGTCCTTTTGACATTTCTGTCCTTGGACCTCATTGGGAGTAGTATGGGATATTTCCAATATTGCCCTTTGACGCTTTCCCGGATTATTGGCTTTCATACCTAGGACTTGTCTAGCAAGTGTTTGGCTAGGTTACACCCTTGTTATATCAGACCCGATTCGGAAGGGTATTGAGACCGAACGACCCGTGGTAGCAATGGGGATTCATGGGTGCTCAAGACTGGTGAGTTATATCCGTGAGGGGACATGAATCACATTGTGGGGACCATTTATGGGTAGAGTTGCATATGGATAGACTTGGGCTCATGGGCGTTCAAGACCAGTAACCAACCCGTGAGAGGACATGAGAGCTTCCCGTTTACTATATGTGGATGACCTATAGGGTTGATGAGTCCGTATTTGAGAGAGTCGGATACGCTGACTCTAGTGTGAAGGATACCGGAAAGGATCCCGAGAGGGGAGGAATGGACGTATCTAGATCTGAGTTGATGTAACTAAGTAGAAGACTTGCATTGGGCTAGGCTTTACCTTGACATGCGCCAATACTTAGACCAAACGGTGATGTGAGAGAGAGGTGACTTAACCCCTAGCCATGGATTGTCCGAGATGGATGAAGGACCCACTACCAACCGGCGTTGTGTGATGAGACCTACCCAAAGAAGTATGGTGCTATGACTTAAAGCATGTCTGCCTATAGAGACCAAAGCATACATAGAGTTAGACTCATACATGCATTGTCTGTCTCATATCATATCACTTTATGCTTTGTTTGTGATACTATGTTATTTATGCTATTATGGAATAACTTGCCTTGCTGAGTTTCTTTTGAAACTCACTCCTTTGGTACAATATCTTTTGTTAGATTATTCTACAGGTTTTGATGGCTATGAAGCGCAATATGAGGAAGCGCAAGATGAAGAAGCGTACCATACGCAAAGTGTTGGCGACTACGAAGATTACCTTGAGGATCCCACGAGTGGTCTCTCTTGTTACCAGGATTAGCCCTACTGTGGAGTGGGAGCGTCTGAGCATAATCGATGAAGTCTATGTTTATGAGAACATCCTTTATAAAGTAGAAAAGACTCTAGTTTAGTTAGATTATATCTTTCTTTCTTGTCTTTAGAATCAGTTGTAATCTCTTTGATTTTCGAACTACATTCCGCTGTACTCATGGAGTGAGATTCCGCCTCACTCTACTTTTGATTTATATATCTATTGTTATCTTTTCCGCACTCTGATGATTATCTCGTTACTTATCTATGGTTCATTTCAATAATATTGTTAACATTGATTTAGTCTCGTTCTTGATTATATTGTTGTGAATGTGGGAGGTTGATTTTACTAACTACTGGATCTTGTGGACTGTGGATCACACACTCGGGTATGCCAGATAGGGTACCGACTGGGTGGATGTGACAATATGTGATAACAAAGGCTGTAAGCACAAACACATATTGGATCAAAGATATTCATGGAAGCTGTTTGAGGCGACTGTGGAATGTAATTCACCTCTAAAAGTATTATCAATAGAAAGGGAGTAGAATTTCCTGATGTTTTTGAAGGAATATCTCTGTCAACCATTATCACTTAAAGATTCTTCTTCAACTGTGTAAAAGAGCCTTCCGAGGTCTAGTCATGCTTTTCGAAGCCGATCACGGATCATTCCTTCCGAGGGTGGTCCCGACTTTTCGTAAGTCAGGCTCAAGTAGCCAGCCTTCCGAGGCAGTCTTCCGAGGTCTGATCATGCTTTCCGAAGCTGATCACGAATCATTCCTTCCGAGGGTGGTCCCGAATTTCCGTAAGTCAGGATCAAGTAGCCAACCTTCTGAGGAAGCCTTCAGAGGTCTGATCACGCTAGCTGACCACAGATCATTCCTTCCGAGGATGGTCCCGATTTTCTGAAGTCAGGCTCAAGTAGCCAGCCTTCCGAGGCCTGGTCATCCTTTCCGAAGCTGATCACGGATCATTCCTTCCGAGGGTGGTCCCAACTTTCTGAAGTCAGACTCAAGTAGGCTGCCTTCCGAGGCTTGGTCATGCTTTACGAAGCTGATCACATATCATTCCTTCCGAGGGTGGTCCCGACTTTTCGAAGTCAGGCTCAAGTAGGCAGCCTTCCGAGGCCTGGTCATGCTAGCTGATCAAGGATCATTTCTTCCGAGGGTGGTCCCGACTTTCCGTAAGTCAGGCTCAAGTAGCCAGGCTTTCGAGGTCTGATCACATTTTCAGAAGCTGATCGAGAAGATTTCTTACAAGATAAATTATATCGAAGATTCTAATCAAAGTTGCTAAGATTCTCTTCAGCTATTGTCTAAGAACAAAAAGACTTCTGATCAACTATTAAGCAAATTAATAGTCAAAAGGGATTATCTTATAAAGGAGTAAAAGGAAAAGAAAGGGAAATTCTATTGATCAAAGAAAAAGAAGATCAGAAAGATCAACAGAGCCAGAGCTAGTACATCAAAAGGTTTACAAAAAAAAAAGGGTATGTCAAAAACAAAGGAAAACATTTCTTTTGTCTCTAAGTATCTGGGTCAACTGGAGGATTGTTGTCAGCTTCTAGAAAAGGTTCCTCATCATCATTGGAAGTTTGATTTAGTGTTTTTGCAAAAAATTCAGCAAGAAGGGTGCAATCGTAATTTTTTTGAAATTTTTTTATTTCGGCAAAATTGTGATTTGACCATACTTGGAATAACTTGTTAGGATGCCTTGTTTGAGAAAAATCCCTCTAAAACTTGGTCTACAAGAGAAAATTCAGCAAGGAAAGAAAGGGGATTTTCGTTTTAGGTCAAAATTTGGACTTTTGGAATTGTGAAATTGGTTCGATTGAATTGCATGCACAACTCTACCATATCATTTCAGTTATGTAGAAAGTGGTTTGGTGTCAAAAATTTTGTGGATTGAAATTGGGATAAGTTTTTCAAAAAGGGATTTTTGTGGGGTGAATAGTGAAAAGAGAGCATGAAATTGGTAGAACTTGTAGAAGTATGACATTGTGCAAAAATTACATGGAGCATGTTTCTAAGTGTTCCTGACATGATTTCTAACTATTGCAACAAGTATTTCATGGTTTTGAAATAATGCAAGTCAAGATTGGAAGCTTTTGAGAGAGGCAATAGTGTATATCTTTGGTTGATGGTCAATGTGTGTTTGGGTGTTGTTGTAGAAGACCTAAAACGCATTGGATGACCTTTGAAAAACCTTGGAAAACCTTTCCCCAGAGCTCTCTCTCAAGTTGATGGAAGTTGAAATGTGTTTTGAAGTGTGAAGTGGGTCATTTTTAAGTGAAATTCGCGCATGTTTGCGTGGGTGGACTACTTGGGTTGACTGGGCCAATCGACCCAACCAAGCGACCCACAGAGTCAGTGAGCTCTGATTTCGTTGATTTCTGACCCGTGAATGTTTATATGATGACTATATTGATGATTCTAAGTTTGATATGAATATTCCAAGCATGAGATCAAGTAGATATTGATGAATCTTCAATTTATTTTTGGTGTTTGATTTTTTTGGATTTGTAGAATGGTTAACTTGAGGAATTGTAACACTGGTGCAAGCCGTAGCGAGACTAGAAGAGTACCTAATGGGACCATACCTGATGGTGCCCCTAGTCATTAGACTCCTATGAATGGCCCGACAGACTGATCTCCCTGGTGCTCTGCCAGTGGAAAATTTCCAGGATATTGCCAACATTATGGGCAATATCATGCAACAACAAGCTACTCAGTTCAACTAGATGATGATGGGTTTTATGACTTTGCATAATAATGAGACCCGTCTTCGCTGCTCATGGAAATCCTAAAGCTACTATGCCAAATGCTGAAAGATTGGTAGGAACTCCCCATACCAGGCTGATGGAGAGTTTTCTTAAGTTGCAAGTGCCAACTTTCACTGGTGTTTCGAAGGACACTCTGTTTTCGAATAAGTGTTCACGAGAACTAGAGAAAGCTGTATGGAATCTGCAATGTTCTGATGCTCAGAAGATTTTATTTGTTGAGCAGAAGCTCCAGCATGAAGTTGATGCCTAGTGGAATTCCACCCGTCCGATTCTTGAAGATCTGCATGCTAGTGTGGTTACTTGGGAAATATTAAAAGATGCATTTCGCAAGAATTATTTCCCAGAAACTGTGAAAGATGCGAAGGAAGCCGAGTTCATGGCTCTTGCTTAAGGACCTCTTTCTATGCTGGAATACCAGCAGAAGTTTGAAGAGCTTTTCTTCTTTGCCCTTGATACTATGAGGCCAGACCGTGCAAAGGCAAAGAAATTCTTCAAGGGATTGCGACCTGTAATCAGGGCCTATCTTACTATTCTTCCTATAGAGAGTTGTGCTCAGATTGCGCAGAACTCGAAGAAATTGGAAGAAGCTAAGAAAGAAAGTGCTCATGTGAAGAAGCTAAGAAAGAAAGTGCTCATGTACAGAGACCGTGGCAGCATAGAAACCCCGGTTTGGTTGAATGATTGGAATGAAGATTCACTAGACCTACAACCTACCATACTCCTACCTTTCAGCCCGGGAGTGTAGGGACAGAGTTCGGGATATGCATAGGCCGGGCAGCAAAGCCGGTTCAGTGGGAATAGACAAGTAGTGAATGTTCCAGCTGCTAGGCCAGTGTATGCAAATCCCTAACCAGTGAATCAGAAGCCTCTACTGGCAGCACCTCCAGTTGTGCCAAAGGATCCTGTTTGCTTTTTCTATAAGCAGACCGGACACTTTGCTTGTACTTGCCCCCAGAAGATGAATTAGTCACCTATCCCTATAGCAAAGAGTGCTCTTGCCCCTCTGTCTGAAAGAGTGTTCAATATATCTAGTACTGAACAAGATGTGAACTATGAAGTTGTGACAGGTACATTATTAGTTGCTTCTATACCTGCATTTGTATTACTTGAATTGAGTGCATCTCATTTGTTAGAAAGACTGACTTGACACCCAAGAACCTATCTAGTTATTTGATGATTAGTACTCCTACAAGATCTGTTGTGAAACTAGATAAAGTGTTAGAAGAATGTCCTGTCTTTGTTTGTGGGAAGAATTTGAAAGCCAATTTAGTGCTCCTTGATATGAAGGACTTTGATATTATTTTGGGAATAGATTGGTTGACAGCTCATAAAGCTGTGATTCTTTGTTCTTCAAAAAAGACCCAATTTCAGATTGGTGTAAATTCAACTTTTGAATTTCAAGGTGAGAAAGGAAGAGTTAGTAAGAAGACTTTGACCGCATTTATGCAAGTCTGTGCATTAGTGGAAAGTGCTTCAACTGGAAGCAAGGTCAAGGAAGAGAAGAAGCTTGAGGAAGTCAAGGTAATTTGTGACTTCAAGGATGTTTTTCTAGAAGATTTGTCAGGATTGCCTCCTAATAGAGGTTTGGAGTTTTCGATTGAGTTAATTCTAGGAGCCGCTCCGGTATCTAAAGCCCCGTATAGAATGGCACCTACCGAACTAAAAGAACTACAGAACCAGATGAATGAGCTCTTAGACAGAAGTTTTATATAGCCAAGTGTATCACCTTGGGGAGCTCCGATCCTGTTTGTGAAGAAAGATAGACGGTAGCATGCATTTATGCATTGATTACCCGGAGTTGAACAAACTGACCATAAAGAATAGATATCCGCTGCCCAAGATTGATGACCTTTTTAATCAGTTGAAAGGTGCAGCCGTGTTCTCGAAGATTGACTTGAGATCTAGATTTCACCAACTTAAGGTGAAGTCTAGTGACATTTTCAAGATAGCCTTTAGAACAAGATATGGTCACTATGAGTTTAGAATTATGCCCTTTGGTTTGACTAATGCTCTTGGTGTTTTTATAGATCTTATGAATCGAGTTTTTCATGATGTGCTTGATAAGTTTGTAATCATCCTCATTGATGACATCTTGATTTACTCAAGGAATGAAGAAGAGCATATGAGACATCTTAGTTTCACCTTGCAAAGATCGAAAGAAAAGAAGCTTTATGCCAAGTTTAGCAAGTGTGACTTTTGGCTCTCAAGGGTAGTATTCCTAGGCCATGCGGTTTCAGCAGAAGGTATTCGTGTTGATCACGAGAAAGTTAAAGCAGTTGCCGACTGGGACAGACCGAAGACCGTGACAGAAATAAGAAGTTTTCTGGGAATGGCGGGATACTACAGGAGATTTATTGAGAACTTTTCTAGGTTGGTTGCTTCTATGACTAAGCTAACTAGAAAAGAAGAGAAGTTTGTTTGGACCGATGCTTGTGAGAACAATTTTCTAGAGTTGAAGGATAGATTGACAAGTGCCTCGGTTTTGACTATACCTAATGACTCCGGTGGTCTGAAAGTCTATACCGATGCGTTGAAGATTGGTTTGAGTTGCGTTTTGATGAAACATGGGAAAGTGGTAGCTTATGCTTCTAGGCAATTGAAGGAGTATGAGCGGAATTATCCCACTTATGATTTAGAGCTCACCACCGTGTGTCTTTGATTTGAAGAGGGACATTACCTGTATGGTGAGAAGATTTCTATTTTCACAGATCATAAAAGTCTGAAGTACTTCTTTACTAAAGTACTTCTTTACCCAAAAGGAGTTAAATATGAGACAAAGAAGATGGTTGGAATTAGTATCTGATTATGATTGTGATATTCAGTATCACCCCAGAAGAGCGAATGTGATTGCTGATGCTTCTACAGGAAAAGTAAAAGAAAAGAGTTGGATTTGAATGCTTTGAGTAAACCGTTGCTGTTTTCGATTTCAGAACTTGGTTTGGAAATTTTTCTAGAAGGTTCGGATTTTGTTCTTTCTGCCATGTCAACAAGATCCACCCTTAGAGATAGAATTGTTGCTCTACAAGCCTCTGATCAGGAATTGAAGGAGAAAATTGAGAAGATTTCTTCGAATCCTAAGTCGGATCCTAATTTTGGTATGTCTATGGATGGTGCTTTGTTGTTTAGAGGAAGACTTTGTGTGCCTGTTGCTGATGAGATTAAGAAATCAATCTTGAAAGAAGCACACCAGTCAGTTTCTACAGTGCACCCAGGAAGTACTAAGATGTACAAAGATATAAGAGAACATTTTCGGTGGATTGGTTTGAAGACCGATATGGAAGACTTTGTGGCGAAGTGTGAAACTTGTCACTTGTTAAGCCCGTTCGTCAACTGCCATTTGGATTTTTGCAGCCCCTTCCTATTCCTGGTTGGAAGTGGGAAGACATTACTATGGACTCGTGACTAGCTTGCCTCGGGCAACTAAAGGTAATGATACAATATGGGTAATCATTGATAGGTTGACCAAATCAGCTTATTATATTCCTATGAAGATCACTCATACTATAGATAAGCTAGCTAGGCTTTATGTGGACAATGTGGTTTGTCTACATGGAATGCCTGTGAGTATTGTTTCTGATAGAGATCCAAGGTTCACCTCAAGGTTTTGGAATAGTTTGCAAAAAGCCTTGGGAACCCGATTAAACTTAAGTATTTGCTCCTCATCCACAAACTGATGGACAATCTGAGCGGACCATTCAAACTTTGGAAGATATGCTTAGATCTTGCATTGTGGATATGGGTGGCAATTGGGATGAACACTTAGGTTTGGTTGAGTTTGGCTATAACAACAGTTATCAAGCAACAATAGGCATGACTCCATTCAAGGCTTTGTATGGAAACAGTTGTAGGACACCCTTGTATTGGACTGAGACTGGTGAAAGAAAAGTGTTAGGTCTGGAAATGATTGAAGCTACAAGTGCAATGGTGGATATGATAAGAGAAGGATCAAATATGCCTAGTCAAGGCAGAAATATTATGCAGATAAGAGAAGGACCGACTTGGAATTTCAAGTCGGGGAGAAAGTTTTCTGAAAGTGTCACCTATGAAAGGTGTAATGAGATTCAATGTTAAGGGAAAGCTTAGCCCTCGGTTCATCGGACCTTATGAAATTCTTGAGAAGGTTGGACCTGTTGTGTACCGTTTGGCCTTACCTCCTTCTCTTGCTGGGGTTCATAATGTGTTTCATATATCAATGCTTCGACAATACATAAAGAATCCGGAACACATACTACAACAAGAACCTGAAGGACTTAGTGCTGATCTTTCTTACAATGAAGAGCCAGCCGAAATACTAGACAAATAGGACAAACAGTTGCAGAATCGTACCATCCCCTTGGAAAAGATTCGATGGAAGAATCACACCCCTGAAGAAGCTTCTTGGGAGAAGGAAGAAGATATGAAGGAGAAGTTTCCACATCCTTTTGGAAGCCAAAGTATGCTTTCAATTTCGGGGACGAAATTTCTTTTAGGGGGGGAGAATGTGAAATCCAGCCCTAAGCCTAACCCGGAAACCCATTTGTTTGTAGGTCTGAAGACCCGAAGTGAAGGAAGAAGGCAATTATGGGCAATCTCAATGGAAGACATGGTGTTTGACCCAGAACCCATGGAGATTGATGATGGAGTTTCGTACTTGGAAACCTTGTCAAAGTTGGAAAAGAAGCTGCATCTTGAAGAAGAAGAGCTTGGTTGATTGGACTTGAAGCCTAGTTGGACATGGTTTGAAGGGTCCCTCAATGCTAGGTGACTTCCTTGTTGAGTTGGGAGAAACCCCATTGAAAATGAGGTTTGGAGCATCAATTCCCTATTTTGGGCTTGTTGTCAGCTTGGGTTGAGTGCTTGGGTTGATTGGGCCAAGTGACCTAGCAAAGCGACCCACAATGACAAGGGCTTATGTGTGAAATCTTTGATTTTAAGGTTTTTTATGCTCTATTTAATGGGACTACGTGGTTTTCAGCCCCACTTGTTTCTAAAGCCTCTGAAGATGTGGGAAGTCTCTCGCAAGCCATCTCTTTGGTGTTGTGGAAGATCCTTTGCGAATTCTCAAGTTCTTCGGGAATCTTCTTCATTAAGGTTAGTAATCACACATACTATTCAATTGTTCTACCCTTCTATTGATTTCTTCCCATCTCTATGATTATGAAGATGGTTTTGTATCATTGCAAATACCTCTTCTTCAATCTCTGTAGTTGTGAGTTAATCTCCATTCACTCCAATGCTTCTATGATCTATACAACTTGATTTTAAGAAGAGATCTTGTGAAATCTTCATGGATGTGTGATCATTCTATTTTTTTTTTTTTTTTTTGAAGCATGTTAGATTCATTCCTATGATAGTTTCTAACTATGATCTATTGTTGTTATTCTTCTAGAGTGAATTCTCATTTTCTCTAGCCTCTCCGTAGAATTCACGGATTGTTTTCTCTGAAAACCTAGTTTTTGATTAATTTAAAATTCTATCCTTTTGATCATTGTTGATGTCTAATCTATGCTAAATAATCTTAGACTATGGTTCTAGAGTTTTTCTTAAATTTTCAGTGTTTTGAATCCCAGAAGTTGAATTTCAAATCAAAATTCAGGTTTACCCTGTTATATCAAACCCGATTCGGAAGGGAACTGAGACTGAGTAACCCATGGCAACAATGGGGATTTGTAGGCGCTCAAGACTAGTAACCAACCCATGAAAGGACATGAATCCCATTGTGGGGGCCATTCATTGGTAGGGTTCCAGTAGTAGACTCGGGCTTATGGGTGCTCAAGACTGGTATCCAACCAGTGAGAGGACAAGAGAGCTTCCCGTTTACAATTTGTGGATGACTAATAGGGTTGATGAGTCCATAGTCCGAGTTGGATGTTGCCATAGGATACGCTGACTCTAGTGAGGAGGATACCATAAAGGATCGCGAGAGGCGAGGAATGGAAGTATCTGACTCTGAGCTGATATAACTAAGTAGAAGACTTGCATTGGGCTAAGTTTAACCTTGACATGCACCAATACTCGGACCAATGGTGATGTGAGAGAGCGGTGACCTAAACCCAATCCATGGAATGTCCGAGAGGGATACAGGGACCCAATTACCACCGGAGAACCCAAGATACCGAGATGGTTGAGGGAGAGTGATTTGAGACCTACCTAGAAGAGTATGGTGGTATGACTTAAAGCATTTCTGCCACTAGAGACCAGCATACATAGAGTTAGAATCATACATGCATGTATGTTTCATATCATGTTGCATCCTTTATGTTTTGCTACCATGCTTTATTGTGTTATTATGGAATAAATTGTCTTGCTTGAGTTCTTTTGAACTCACTCCTTTTTGCAAACATCTTTGTTAGATCTATCTGCAGGTGTTGATGATTATGACGGATCAGCATATGAGATAGCCCCGGATGACTCATACTACACCCAAGGTGCTGGCTACGGTGACTACGATCGTGAAGAATATCATGGTGACAGAGGAGCATATAAGGATTAGTCGTACTCATGTGCTAGTACAACGTTATTTGTATATACTGAGACCTTTACTTTAGAAGTGTTCTATACTGAGACTGAAGAAACCTTAGTTTAGATTTTGATTACTTCTTTTCTTTTCCTTTTATTTTGGGAATCGGTTGTAATCTTCTTTTAGTTTCTATCTACTTTTCCGTTGTTACTGTAAAGTGATTTTCTGCTACACTCTACATTTGATTTATTCTATTGGTATCATTTTCTGCACTCTAATTATATTATTTATTCTTTGAATCTTATCTTGATCTATCAATTAATATAGTTTAACATTAATTTTGTCTTGTTCTTGATTATATTATTGTAAATGTGGGAGGTTGATTTCCTCGACGCTGATCTTTGGGGTTGTGGTTCACACACTTAGATATACCAGATAGGGTACCGGCTAGGTGGATGTGACAGAGTGTTATTAGAATCCCACCAACCCCATCTAGGAGGCTAGGACAGGAAATAATACCATTAACAAGCTAGCTGTAGCAAGCATCAAAAGTTGAAAATGTTAACCACAAGTGAGGTTGGTCGATCGGTTCTTATTAAAGCTATTGAAACAATAACAAGTATATGTATAAACTATGGATGCCAACGTATTTAAATAGCCTACGATTACTGATCATTTCTTTCATTTACACTAATAGCAACCACAATTGTATACCCATCATACGTATATATATAGTAGGATTGGTTTGGCTTGTTGTTACATTGGGTTGAATGCTTGTATGTTTGCTTCGTTAATAGATGAGGGTAAAAATCGGAAGAGGTTTTGTTCATCCACTGTTAGAGAAATTCTATGATGAGATGTTTGGATGGTGAGTGCAGAAAATATATTGGGGGATCCATGATAGGATATTCTGAATTTCATATGGTTGTTATGTTCCCAGAAATCTTAATGCTTAAGCTGATTTTCTTGCCCGTGGGGCTCGTGAGTTTCACTTTTCTATAGGTGAGTTTGGTGGGGGGGGGGGATTCCAGCTCTTTTTGCAGTAAACTCTTCTGTTATTTCTTTTCAGATCTATTGATCTGGGTTTTTTCATTTAATACAACTTTCAACTTATTGACAACAAAAAATTCATATGGTCGGGGCAGAGCATTTATGACTTAGATGAGGGTGCAATTTTCTTGGACATATAAGGGGGGGGGGCTATGGGCAAGCTTTTTAAAAAATTTCACTCATTAACAAATTGTCTTACGTACGTAAGACTGATTATAAATCAGATTTAGGTCTACGGCAATCATTTAATTAATCTCTAATACGACCTTTCCTTGCCCACAACCGGCCAAAAAGCGAAGGGAAATGATGTTTGGGGTAGCATAAGTAACTAAAGGGGTGGTAGCTCATTTCATAGGAAATTTTTTTGCACAAAGTTCTATTACAATTGATGGGTGACTCCAAGATTCTCTACAGGGCGAGCCGCACAGGCATTGCAAGTGATTCAATCTTAGGTGACTTTGTTGGAAAACTTTCTTTCGGTTTTATCTGCTCAAATGCAAAAGATACCTTGGGCTCAATTAGTTAATAGGATGAAAGTCAAATCAATGTTAAGGTGTTGATGTAGTCCATGTTAGTTGGACAAAAGAGGGTCCTCAGTTTTTTTTGGGTGGAAAGAGAGGAGTTTGGATCACCTCCCCCAATACCTCCCCATTGGGGGAGCACATAATGCTTCCCTAACACTTCTTTACTACATAACAGGTGAGGGGTTCACGTCAGAGTATTTACAAAATAATTCACAATTGGAACCCCAGTGAATCCCACATGGGCCCCATCCCTATTGTATAGTGAGAAAATGTCAAGCAAATGATCTATATTCCAAAAGTGAGAGGTTGTGTGAAATGAAGAAAAGACAAGGTGGGAGGGGAAGGTATTTGAGTACTCAATTGTTCACCAGGAATGTATTTAACACCATTTATAGAGCGTTGATGAAAATATCAAATGCTTGGGTTTTTAGCTTATCATTGAGAGCGGATGGAATTGACTTTGATTAATGGTATAGTTTTAGTTTTGTTTTTTTGGCTCTCTATTGCAAAAAGGACGAGAAATTTGCAGATAAAAAAAAAACAAGCACGCGAGTCCACATCAACAAGAAGAGCTCGCACCACCGAGGTTCATAGTCTCTTTGAAGAGGGTCTACTTTTCTCCACTCTTCATCCCTTACATTCTTTTCTTCAAGGATGATGGGAATCTTAGAAGTAATAACCATTTGGACCTTTCTATAGTTTTGATTTGTTTCACTCTACACTGCGCATTGGGATAGGATAAATAAGAAAATGAAATTTGTCATTAGGACATTGTAGCACGTTTAAACAATTCTTTGAGACCGCAACCTTCTCTTCCCCTTCAAGTGGGCTCCAACAAAATTTCTTCGATGGATCGGTTTGACTGGTCCAAATGACCCGGAATTCTGCTACCATTGCCTTTTCATGCTGGGGGATTGTTGGGTACTTCTCGGGTTCTTCTCGTTGCTTGCTTGTTGTTTCAAATCATATCAAAATGCCGAGCATCAATGGCTTTCCTCGGCTCTTCCACTTCCTCTTAAATCCTTCGTTCGGGCTTCTCTGATCTTCCGCGTGTGTCGAGGGCTGTTGCTTTGCCTCCTCGTTGGGGGCTCCCTCCTTTTCTCGGCGGTTTTGCAAAACAGGTTTGAGCTAATTTTAACATTTGATGGTGGGCACATTCATCTGATATTCTTGAACAAATTTCAGCTTGGTTAAATCTGCAAGAAAAAATAAAATGAGATGAAAGCTCTCATTCTACATTTGTTTGCTTTGTGGCTGACTTGGTGGGCCGTCAATATTGCAAGTCACCAAAGACCTCATAAGAACCCAATCAGATTTGGAGACTTGCTCAATCCTTAATTGCTGAATAGACGGTATCATCTCATTACATCACCTCAAAGAAAAACTCTATGGATATCAGCTAGACAACCCCACCATCTTTCGTCAAAATTAATGTAGATGGGGCTTCAATAAACAAAGGAAATAACACATACCAAGCAAGTTTTGGAGGAGTGGCTCGAAATCATTTGCGACAAACTCTATTTTGCTTCTATTTCGAAATGCTCCAGGAATTCAAATGGAAGCAACAACTATTAGGAAAAAGAATCCAACTAGCCATGACTCATAACATTAAGAAGGTGTTCATTAAGAGTGATAATGAGGCGATTGTTCATATGATGAACTACATAGATAGAGCATCACCATGGAAGATCATGCATTATCTTCATGTCATCTTCAACTTAACTTCAGCTTTTGATTCTATTATTGTTCAGCCCTCGCTTAAAGAAGGAAATTCAGTTGCGGAAAAGCTTGCATCTCATGCTGCACTTAATCAAGTTTGTTTGTTTTCTTTTTCCGCTCCCCCTTTTATCCTTTGGTCTTTGCATTTTGATGCCATTGTCTCTCTATACCCTAGAGGTTTTACTTTTAAATAAATTCTCTTTACCCAAAAAAAAAAGGAAAAGAAATCTATCACTCCAATTGCAGGACATTCTATTTGTTCACGCCAAGTGATTCCCTTGTGAAAGAAAGTCAAGAAGTGTTAGAGGGTTTTTACTTTTACCACCGGGATTGGAGGGGGGGGGGGAAGAAAAAATAGATCATCTACATTCGGGCAGGTGCCACTTGATGCCTTGCCCATGGTACCAACCAGCCACTAGCAGGCCACATGCTGTTTATCTAGCGGCACATGATGGGTGGATGGATGCACGCTCTGCCCGAGATGTGGAGGATTTGCATTAGAGAGAGGAGTCACTCTTGACACAGTCAGGTTTAAGTAAGACAACATGACCCACTTCCTCCACTTGGATCTTCTTGATCTTTGTTCTCAAAATGATAGTAGTCTTTCTAGCCCTACATTTCTATGAACTACCTTTCACCAAGTTGACGTGACTATAGTAATTTAACGTAGTTAAGTTGTAATTTCCAGCCCCTCTAGGTTCCCCTCCTAGTGTCATCTAAATTTTCCTTCTTCTGGGTGTCTTATATATTTGTATTAGTTTTAAGGCTATGTAGGCCAAAAAATTGTCTTCCTAGACATTGCTTGTGCAGAAGCATTCCGCAACAGGTTCACCCTTTAAAAACAATTTCCAAAGTGTTTCATCTAGTATTTGGACCCCGTCCTTGGAGAAATCTCCCAATGAGTGCACAATGAGTGATAGGATTCAATCATCTGGATATTTTAATCTAAGGGCTAGGATAAATTAAATGAGTGTCTTTGGATTAGAATATTTATACGTAGCTATGTCCTGCCACTCATTGATTACTCATTGGAATATTTCTCTAAGGAGAGGAGTCAAATCCTTTCATTTTGCCTGAATCAATCTACAATTGGTTATTGGTCGATGTAGTGAACACTTAATTGTTCGTTTAATTTATATAGAAAAGGAACATCGATTAGTTTTGGGATATATTTGTGTGCGAGGAATACAATATGCATGTAATCTGTATGGGTTAGAAGATTTTACAACATATAACCATGATCTACCTGTCTTGAAACACAAAAGCCCACCAACCCCACCGAGGACAATGAAAAGAAGACCATTATTTATTCAGTATGTTTTAAAATATTAGCTAGGAGTGACTGAGGTACATCATTTCATATTAAACTATTGATCCCATTTTACGTACAGCTCTTGTTTGCAATTGCGTTTACCTTTGCAGATATATAAGGCATCCGATTTAGCGAAGAAATAAAAATCGTTGGGATGACCTATGGGCTGTACTCGGCTCATATAGACATCACACTTGTTGCTATACTTTCTTTTCCCATTCTGGGTAAATTCAAAGTCACACCGAACACCACCGTGCTATCATCAATGCTCTCGAAAAGTTAAAGTCCCACTCCCCACCCATAAATAGTGTGCGGCGCCCAATATCATCGTGTTCAGAGTAGCAATGGAGGTGTAGGTCCGTTATGATGAGGTCGTTGTGGATATATATGTGGATACCATGAACTGTGGATGGCCCTATACACAAGCCCAATGTGATGAGCAAAAGGAGAATCAGAGGCACTTGGGTAATGGCAATCTTGGAGTTTTTCTTCCCCATCATCATCATGGTAATTGAATTGGAAATGGTGAATGGTGAATATCAATCTTTGATCATATGAGCTTCTTATATACCATTACCTGTTTCACTGTTGTGACAACCATAACTGTATATCCTAATAGTGGGATTAATAGGCTGTTGATACACTGGGGTGGAGATTGAAAGCTCTATTATTGGGCAAGCTGAGTTGTCGTGCGAGTCTGGATTTTCTATCCGTCAAGTTGGAGGCATGTGTTCTGCTTAAAATTTTCACCTCACAATAGGGGTGGGTGAGACCCATTGGGGGTCCCACCTCTAGCTAATTCATTTTATTTTGCATTAAGAGGTGGGCTTGACCATTGTTGTATGGTAAAAAAGTTTTGTCATTTTTTTTTTTTTTTTTTTTGTTTTTTTGTTTTTTTGGGAAAATTTTTTTTTTGGCCCCTCTGTTTTTTTTTTTTTTTTTTTTTTTTTTTTTTTTTCCCCCCCCCTCCTTCCCCCTCCCCTTTTTTTTTTCCCTTGGGGCCCCGTGGGTTTCACTTTTGTAGAGTTGAGTTTGGTGGGGGGGGGGGATTCCTGCTCTTTTTGCAGTAAACTCTTCTATTATTTCTTTTCAGATCTATTGATCTGGGTTTTTCTCAGTTAATACAACTTTCAACTTATTGGTCTGGGCAGAGCATTTATGACGTTAGATGAGGGTGCAATTTTCTTTTACATATAGGGGGGGCTAGGTGCAAGCTTTTTAAAAATTTGACTCATTAACAAATTGTCTTACGTACGTAAGACTGATTATAAATCAGATTTAGGTCTACGGCAATCATTTACTTAATCTCTAATACGATCATTCCTTTCCCACAACCGGCCCAAAAGCGAAGGGAAATGATGTTTGGGGTAGCATAAGTAATTAAAGGGGTGGTAGCTCATATCATAGGGAAAAAAATTTGCACAAAGTTCTATTACTATTGATGGGTGACTCCAAGATTTTCTACAGGCAGAGCCGCACAAGCATTGCAAGTGATTCAATCTTACGTGACTTCGTTGGAAAACTTTCTTTCAGTTTTATCTATTCAAATGCAAAAGATAACTTGGCTCAATTAGTTAATAGGATGTAAATCAAATCAATGTTAAGGTGTTGGAGTAGTCCATGTTAGTTGGACATAAGAGGGTCCTTAGTTTTTTTGGGTGGAAAGAGAGGAGTTGGATCACCTCCCCATTGGGGGAGCACATAATGCTTCCCTAACACTTCTTTACTACATAACAGGTGAGGGGTTCATGTCAGAGTATTTACAAAATAATTCACAAATGGAACCCCAGTGAATCCTACATGGGCCCCATCCCTATTGTATAGTGAGAAAATGTCAAGAAAAAGGACAAGAAAATGATCTATATTCCAAAAGTGAGAGGTTGTGTGAAAAGAAGAAAAGACAGGGAGGGAGGGGAAGGTATTTGAGTACTCAACTATTCACCAGGAATGTATTTAGCACCATTTATAGAACATTGATGAAAATATCAAATTCTTGGGTTTTAGCTTATCATTGAGAGCGGATGGAATTGACTCTGATTAATGGTATAGTTTTAGTTGTGTTTTTTTGCTCTCTGTTGCAAAAAGGACGAGAAATTTGCAGATAAAAAAACAAGCACATGAGTCCACATCAACTAGAAGAGCTCACGCCACCGAGGTTCATAGTCTCTTTGAAGAGGGTCTACTTTTCTCCTCTCTTCATCCCTTACATTCTTTTCTTCAAGGACTGATGGGAATCTTTGAACTAATAACCATTTGGACCTTTCTATAGTTTTGATTTGTTTCACTCTAACAGAGGCATTGCCGCATTGGGATAGGATAAATAAGAAAATGAAATTTGTCATTAGGACATTGTAGCACATTTTAAACATTCCTTTGACATTGCTACCTTCTCTTCCCAAATCAATCAAACTTTGATCTCTCCTACCCCCAAAGTTGGCATTCCCTCTTCAGTGAATGAGTTCAGACCCATAAGCCTTTCTAATGTCAGTTACAAGATCATTACTAAGCTTATGGATAGTAGAATCAAATAGATTCTCCCCAACCTCATTTCTTTCAATCAAAATGGATTCATCAAGGGTCGTCACATTGAAGACAATATCTTGATTGGACATGAAGTTATGCATGGAATCAATCAATATAGAAAGCGGAAAAGAGGGATTATGGCCATCAAATTAGATATGAGCAAAGCTTATGACATAATGGAGTGGGTCTTTGTAAAGAGAATGCTTAATGTATATGGATTTCCTCTAGTATGGATCAAATGGATCATGTTTTGTGTAACCACACGTCAATTCTCCATTCTCATAAATGGAAGCCTACTTGTTTTTTAAAGCCATCCAAAGGTCTAAGGCAAGGAGATCCTCTGTCATCTTACTTATTTGTGCTATGTGCTAAGCTGCTATCTTGCCACATTAAGAAAGCAAGAATCAATAAGAAAAATTAAAGGAATCAAACTATGTAGGGGAGGGGAAATTATCTCGCATTTGGCTTTTGCCAATGACATAATTCTCTTTGGTCAAGCATCTTTACAAGAGCTTATCACTTTCAATAAATTATCCAAAAGTATTGTCAGTACTCATGACAATCGCTGAACACTCAAAAAACAGGAGCCCACTACTGCAAGAGTACTCCTAATCAGATTAGAAGACATCTAACTGAAAATTTTAATATCTTTCCTACCTTTGAAATGGATATATATGTAAGCATCCCTTTATTTAGTGGTAAAATCAAGCAAAATCACTACCATGGTTTAATCCAAAGAGTTAACCTTAAGTTGCAAGGTTGGAAAGCCAAGCTTTTAAGTTCTGTTGGGAAAACAATACTTATACAACCAGTCACTCAAGCAATGCACACTCACTTCATGTCTTGCTTTCTCCTTCCAAAGAAGACTCTCAATGAAATAGAAGCAGCTAACATGAACTTTTTTTGGTCTAATGGGGAAAAGTCTCACATACACACGGTCATATGGAACACAATCTGTAAACCAAAGAGACTAGGTGGCTTAAATATATAAAAACATGGAATCTTGGAACATGGCCTTATTGGCAAAGACAGCTTGGGAACTGACTACATAGAAAAACTCAATGTGGTATAGACCTATCAAGGAGAAATACTTTAAGAATTGTAGCTTCCTTCAAGCTAATGCTCCCTCTAATGCTTCCTGGGGTTGGAAATCTGTTATTATAACAAAGAATATGATGATGGATGGCATTCTTATGATGGATGGCATTCTTATGATGGTAGGCAATGGTGATTTGATTAATCCATGGTTTGATAAATGGATACTAGGTATTTCAGTTCTTCAAACCCCTCTTCCCCTTTAAGATGAGGCTCCTACAAAAATTTCTTTTTGAATGAATATAGAGTTTGAACATGGTGGCCAAATGACCTTGTTGAGAAAATTCTTAGCATACCATTGCCTTTATCCAATGCTCATGTAAAAATTGTATGATATCAAACTTCTTCAGGTATCTTCTCTGTTGCTTCAGCATATAGATTGTTTTCACAAAATCATAATCAAAATGCCGAGCATCCATGGCTTTCACTCTGGCATCTTCCACTTCCTCCTAAAATCCTTCACTTTATTCGGAAGCATCTACATGATAAACTTCCCACACCTGTGTTATTATCTGAAAGAGGCTGCAAAATAGATGCACTTTGCCTCCTCTGTTGGAAGGAAAAAGCATCAACAAATCACAATTTTCTTCAATGCAGTTTTGCAAAACAGGTTTGAGCTAATTTTAATATTTGATGGTCGGCACATTCATCTGATATTCTTGAACAAATTTCAGCTTGGGTTAAATCCACAAGAAAAAATAAAATGAGATGAAAGCTCTCATTCTACATCTGTTTGCTTTGTGGCTGACTTGGTGAGCTGTCAATATTGCAAGTCACCAAAGACCTCATAAGAACCCCAATCAGATTTGGAGACTTGCTCAATCCTTAATTGCTAAATAGACAATATCATCTCATTACATCAACTCAAAGAAAAACTATATGGATATCAGATGGACAACCCCACCTTCATCTTTCATCAAAGTTAATGTAGATGGGGCTTCTATAAACAAAGGAAATAACACATACCAAGCAAGTTTTGGAGGAGTGGCTCGAAATCATTTGGGACAAACTCTATTTTGCTTCTATTTCAAAGGAGGAAATGCTCCAGGAATTCAAATGGAAGCAACAACTATTAGGAAAAAGAATCCAACTAGCCATGACTCATAACATTAAGAAGGTGATCATTAAGAGCAATAATGAAGCAATTGTTCATATGATGAACAACAGAGATAGAGCTCCACCATGGAAGATCATGCATTCTCTTCAAGTCATCTTCAACCTAACTTCAGCTTTTGATTCTTTTAATGTTCAACACTCCCTTAAAGAAGGGAATTCAGTTGCAGATAAGCTTGCATCTCATGCTGCACTTAATCAAGTTTGTTTGTTTTCTTTTTCCCCTCCCCTTTTATTCTTTGGTCTTTGCATTTGGAAGTCATTGTCTCTCTGTACCCTAGAGGTTTTTCTTTTAAATAAATTCTCTTTACCCAAAAAAAAAAAGAAAAAGAGAAAGAAATCTCTCACTCCAATTGCGGGACATTCCATTTGTTCACACCAAGTGATTCCCTTGTGAAAGAAAGTCAAGAACTATTAGAGGGCTTTTACTTTTACCACCGGGGTGGGGGGGGGGGAAAGAAAAAATATATCTTCTACATTTGGGCCGGTGCCACTTGATGCCTTGCCCATGGTACCAACCAACCACTAGTAGGCCACATGCTGTTCTTCTAGCGGGACGGGACGGGTGGATGGATGCACGCTCTGCCCAAGATGCAGAGGATTTGCATTAGAGAAAGGAGTCACTCTTGACACAATCAAGTTTAAGTAAGACAACATGACCCACTTACTCCACTTGGATCTTCTTGACCTTTGTTCTCAAAATGATAGTAGTCTTTCTAGCCCTACATTTCTATGAACTACCTTTTACTAAGTTGACGTGACTATAGTAATTTAACGTAGTTAAGCTGTAATTTCCAGCCCCTTGAGGTTATCCTCCTAGTGTCATCTAAATTTTCCTTCTGTCTTGTATAGTTGTATTAGTTTTAAGGCATGTTGGTAATACTCCATTTATCAATATTGTTTAATTGACGGGGAAAAGATTCCTTACCTGTATTCGCTTTCCCTTTTATGAAGTATCCGCAGCGAAAGTCTAGATCTGGATCCACGTTCTCTTTCCACCACCAAAGCTCTACCGGGGTGATTCCACAATCACTAGGAAAGGGAATGATATCCACAACCCAAATGTCGTGGATTAATGGAATGAAGATCAAAAACGAGGAAAGGAAAAAATTTCCAAGCCTGCGATTCTAAGAGAGAGGGAGAGAGAGATGGAGCCGCCGTTTCTAAGAGATAAATCTCGTGCAAATGAATCACACACTTACTCACTAATGTGGTGGTTACCAAAATATATAACCCTATTTTGTAACCGCCCTAATAGTGAGTTTCCAATATTGCCTTGGGCATTTAATTTATTAATCATATTAATAAATTCCAACAGCTCCCACTTGCACAAGGGCAAGTGTTAATCTTTCAATGTGTCCCAGACACACTTGTATATCCTAGATATACACATTCAATCTCTCTGCTATGTATCCCAGATACATAAACCTCTTGTGTCCCAGACACACATGTATATCCTAAATATACATATTCAATCTCTCTGTTATGTATCCCAGATACATAGACCTCTTGTGTCCCAGACACACATGTATATCCCAGATATACATATATATATTGATCTCTTCACTATGTATCCCATATACATAGACCACCTGTGTCCCAAACACTAATATCCACAAGTCATACTGGCAAAATGGGTTGTGCGACCGGTGATATACCTGCACGCGTGAGCCCCAAACTAGAAACCTTCCCAGAAGGCCAGAATGGCACATCACTCATAGAAACAAATCAAATAAGCATTAGTATAACACAGTGTCCTAGGTTTATTCAAACTCACCAAACTAAAGGTATCTCGATTCCTCTGAGAGATCACCTTCTTGTCCTTAAAATGTTCACTACTGTAACACATACAGTTGGCGCCAGCAAACACTTTTTAGGGTGCAGTTGAATCAAACCTTTCCTTTCGCCCTAGACCATCACTACACTTAGGATTGACTCCTTTCCCGGTAGTGCCCCTTTAGGTCGAATCAATCATGACCATAGGTAACACCCCAAAGTAGCCACATCAACCCTTCGTTTCATGATGTCGTCGAAAGTCACTAAGAACACTAATGGACCATAAGGTCCAGGACTCACACAATGAGAGGAGCAGGGATCCATCCTCTTATTTCCAATGATCGCTAAGCACACATAGTATGATATATGTGCTATGGTGGAGCATTCTATATACAATAGAACGTATGTCCATCTCAACACCATACAGGTCTTAGTCTAGTCGCAACCTCTTGCGCCTAACCCGAGTTTCTTTATTGTCGCCACCCTAGCGCCACATAAAGTACTCGCACTGCTCTTATAGGCAACATGAATAGTGGGAACATTCATGTCGATTCTCTTCACAATAGAGAAACTCATCTTGATTCCAAATCAAGGCGACATCATGATTATGAATTGACCTACACAAAGTCATTCACAATCCGTCTCATCTCTGCTCGCCTCCAAGGCGCCAGAGGCGAATGCTCGTGTGAGTGAGCCATTCTCTTGCCTATTGACATATCTTGTTTTATGCTAGAAGAAACACAATCACACAGAAAGTGAATAAGAATAAATGCTGGAATGAATTCATATTACTCATTAATAAGAAAGTCTCAGTACAAAAATAAGTCACAATCTACGCAAGCCCAAGGATTTTACATGAGAAATAAAAACATCCTTGGCTATAGGTTTGGTAAGAGGGTCAGCTACCATCTGAGTAGTAGATATGTGCTTAAGTACAACTTTCTTCCTTGATGTAATGTCTCTAATAAAGTGATATCCCAACTGTATATGTTTGGTCTTCCCATAATACTTGGGGTCCTTGACATAGCTAAGAGCTTCCGTACTATCACAGTAGACAAGGGCAGCCTCTTTGGATGTCATCACAATCCCAGTGTGTCAAAGGAATCTCTTCAACCAAACAGCCTCTTGAACCACAACTGAGCATGCCACATACTCTGCTTCCATGGTCGAGAGGGATATACAAGCCTGCTTCTTGCTACACCACGAAATGGCCCAGCCATTCAGCAAGAAAGCATATCCAGAGGTTGATTTGCGCTCATCGATGTCTCCAGCCTAGTCGGCATCACTATAGCCAACTAAGCGCAAATCCAATCCTTGGTAACACACCATGTAGTTACTCATTCCTCTGAGATATCTCAATATCCTCTTGACTGCTTTCCAGTGCTCTATGACTGGGTTTGATTGGTACCGACTAACCAAACCCACTGCATAACAAATATCCGGCCTAGTACATATCATAGTGTACATAAGGCTACCCACTGCACTGGAATATGGAACTCTTTCCATCTTGGTTTTCTCCTCTGGAGTCTTAGGACCCATATCAAGGCTCAAATGCAAACCCTTCTCCATTGGAGCATCACTTGGTTTGCAGTTGTGCATCTGGTATCTCGTCAAGACATTGTCAATATAGGTCTCTTGAGATAAACCCAGTAATCTCTTTTGCCTATTTCTGACAATCTTGACACCAAGCACATAGCTTGCTTCACCCATGTCCTTCATATCAAATACGGAGGACAACCATTTCTTAATGGTTTCCAATAGCTCCTTGCTATTGCTAGCCATAAGTATGTCATCTACGTACAGTGTCAGAATGACATAATTATTATCAGATCTCTTGGTGTAAACACAGTGGTCTTCCTCAAGCATGGAAAAACCATTTTCCACCATAGCTTGGTGGAAGCTACCATTCCACTGTCTAGATGCTTGCTTTAAGCCATGTATGGACTTCTTAAGCTTGCACACTTTGCGCTCAGGTCCATTTGCTTCAAAACCTTGAGGTTGATCCATATAGATCTCTTCCTCAAGTTCTCCATTGAGAAAAGCAGTTTTTACATCCATCTGATAAAGCTCCAAGTCCAACTGAGCAACAATGGCTAGTATGAGGCGAATTGAGGCAAACCTAACCACAGGGGAAAGAGTTTCCTCATAATCAATGCCCTCTTGTTGGGTGTAGCCCTTAGCCACTAAACGAGCCTTGAATCTCTCAATAGATCCATCCGCCTTTCTTTTGATCTTGAGAACCCGCTTGTTCCCAATTGCCTTTCGGCCTGGCAGCAAGTCAACCAAGTCCCAGACATGATTGACTTTCATCGACTCCAACTCTTCCTTTATTGCTTTCAACCATTCCTTTGAGCTTGACCCCGCAAGAGCTTCCTGCGCGCTCTTTGGTTCATGCTCATCGACTGAAGTCATCTCACAGTCGATCTCTTCAGGAGTTACCATGTAGGCTTCATCCTCTATGTCGAAACGTCGACGAGGAACTAGCCCGCGCCCACTATGGCGCAAGTGCATGTCAGATCGCTCACTGTCTAAGGTAGCTATCACATCTGCACTCCCACTCCCACTAGGATCTTCTGGATGAACCCCGGGTTCATTATCCGGAATCCGAATCCCCGGAGTGACAAAACCACTATCTTGTATCTCAAAGAATTCCGATGATTCTTTGTTAACTCCTGAAAGAGATGGAAAATCATTCTCCAAGAATGTTGCATCCCTAGACTCAAGTTCCGTTCTCCTCTCATTCTCATCTAGTCCAATGAAGACATGGCCCTTTGAGGGTTCAGAATATCTCACAAAGATACACTTTCTTCCTCTGGGTCCAAGCTTTCCATATTGGTGAGAAGTAGAGTGAACATATGTTGCACATCCCCATGCGCGCAAGTAACTCAAATCTGGCTTCCTTCTGGTCCACAACTCATATGGTGCGGAAGGAACCGATTTGGTTGGAACTCTGTTGAGGATATAGGCCGCAGTCAACAAAGCATCTCCCCAATAAGAGATGGGTAGATTTGCCTGTGCCATCATGGATCTCACCATGTGTAGCAAGGTTCTATTCTTCATCTCAGCAACCCCATTTTGCTGTGGAGTCCCTGGAATAATAAGTTGTCTAGATATCCCCTTTTCATCACATAACCCTTTGAACATATCAGAGAGATACTCTCTACCTCTATCCGTTCTAAGAATGTTAATCTTTTTTATCTAACTAATTCTCAACTAAGCTCATGAATTTCTTTAAACATTCCAGAGCTTCTGACTTATGAGAAATTAGATAAATGTGACCATACCGTGTATAGTCATCTATGAATGTGATGAAATAAGCCTGTCCTTTTCTAGTATGCACATTCATGGGTCCACACACATCTGAATGGATAAGTTCTAAAGGAAGAGAGGCTCTCAAAGCCTTTTTAAATGGTTTTCTAGTTACTTTTCCTGCTAGACATGACTTACAGGTTGGCAAATCAGATAGTGAACCTTGGCCTAAGAGACCTTTTCTTGCCAACCTGTTCATCCTATCTAAGCCAATATGTCAGTGAACCTTGGCCTAAGAGACCTTTTCTTGCCAACCTGTTCATCCTATCTAAGCCAATATGTCTTAGTCTAGCATGCCACAAATTAGAAACAATACACACAGTATCTTGGCAAACAAAAGCACTACTAGAATTAAATGAATAATCAATGTATCCAATACAATGAAACCATTCAGAAGAAAATCATAACCATAAACTGTATCACCCAGATACAAAACCAAAGAATTGTTTTCAAATACAACTCTAAAACCATGTCTCATAAACCACTCTTGTTTCTCGTTCCCACCTCTCGTTACTTTGCCTAGACCACCGAGGTTGAGCTCTCTCCTTCTTGCGCTTGAAGCCTGCACCCTTACTAGTGCTTGCTTCAGCAGCAACTACTTCAGTGTGAGGGACATCGGCCAACATCCGATCCTCCTCTAGCTCAAGGTGCTTGGCAGCTTGATCAAATGTCTTGACCTCATCAACATGAGTCAAGAAGATCTTCATATGCTCCCAAGTCTTTGGCAATGACCTAATGACTGTGGAGACTTGCTCCTCATCAGTCTTCTGGCGCCCACATGCGCTCAACTCACTAATCATGTTAGACATGATGGTTATATGCTGCCTCAAGGTGTGACCCTGGCGCATCTTATAACCGTCAAAGGTGAGTCTGAGCTGGCGGCCTCTTGTGGTGGAAGTCCCTCCATACTGGAACTTCACAGCCTCCCACAAAGACTTTACAGTCCTATGCTTCTCATAACGAAGCATCAGGTCATCCCTCATGGAGCTCAAGATTGTAATCCTGGCTACCCGGTCTTTTCTCTTCCAGGCAATTTAAAGCTCAAGGTTCCTGCTATATTGTGCAGTGGTACCTTCCTCAGGTGGGGAAATGGTCTAGTTTACGGTTTCCAGCATGTTCTATTCTTCTAGGAGATACTGCACCTTTCGGTGCCAAAGGTCATAATACCTCTCATTCGGTTTATCTCCTTTCGCGAAGTTAGCAACAATGCTCTTGGTAGCAGCCATTTATTCTAGAGACATTACATACTAAGATGAGTTCAACTATTCTAGCATAAAACACAACTCAAGCAACAGCAAATCACACTAGCATAGTCAACCTATGGGATAAGCATTTAAACCAAAAGAGATGCTAACAAACATTCAATCAAATTCTCATGCAAACCCACATAGACTTATACACTAGTTTCATTCTGTGCAAGAAACATGATTGATAGACCCAAAATAAAAAATAGTCTTATTAAAATAAAACATGCAATCATGTTAAAGCTATGAGGTGGTTCACACAGAACACTTCTACCTCATTAGCTCCCACTAGGCCCCAATAGGCCCTCAATGCCCAAACATCACACAGATTGTCGGGCCATTGGTGTCCAGTAAGTTAGAAACACATTCTAAACTGGACAGACCAATATCCAAAAAAATCCATCTCCCAGACGGACTACCGTCTGTCCAGACGGAATTCCGTCTGCCTTTTATGCCCGTGACGGATGATCGTGTCGCCAGACGGAAA
This sequence comes from Hakea prostrata, assembly GCF_041222555.1. Classification (NCBI taxonomy): domain Eukaryota; kingdom Viridiplantae; phylum Streptophyta; class Magnoliopsida; order Proteales; family Proteaceae; genus Hakea; species Hakea prostrata. The sequence continues at coordinate 32,467,527 of NC_142602.1, read as the reverse complement.
TTCCGTCTGGCATTCTGTGACCAGACGGATGACCGTCTGCCCAGACGGAAAATCCGTCTGGTATTATGTGACCAGAAAACGGCGTTTTTTCTAGATTTTTCATGAACGAAATTTTTCCAAAAAACGGTAAAACACGTTTTTTCACTCAAAAAATCATCCAAAAACACATGAAAAAAATCCAACAATTAATTTTAAACAAAAAATTATCATCATGGATTATCAATTCATGCAAATCTTCATTAGGGAAATTCACAAGGATCTCCCACTCGGATCCGAACCAAAATAAGGGTTTCCATAAACCCTATCAATTCTCCCATGGGTTTCGTATTAAACCCTTGATCCTCCCATTGGATCCATACAATTAAAATAAACAATGGGGAGGAACAAAGAACTGTGGGAACCAATGGCTCTGATGCCAATGTTGGTAATACTCCATTTATCAATATTGTTTAATTGACGGGGAAAAGATTCCTTACCTGTATTCGCTTTCCCTTTTATGAAGTATTCGCAGCGGAAGTCTAGATCTGGATCCACGTTCTCTTTCCACCACCAAAGCTCTACCGGGGTGATTCCACAATCACTAGCAAAGGGAATGATATCCACAACCCAAATGTCATGGATTAATGGAATGAAGATCAAAAATGAGGAAAGGAAAAAATTTCCAAGCCTAGCGATTCTAAGAGAGAGGGAGAGAGAGATGGAGCCGCCGTTTCTTAGAGATAAATCTCGTGCGAATGAATCACACACTTACTCACTAATGCGGTGGTTACCAAAATATATAACCCTATTTTGTAACCGCCCTAATAGTGAGTTTCCAATATTGCCCTTGGGTATTTAATTTATTAATCATATTAATAAATTCCAACAGCTATGTAGGCCAAAAAATTGTCTTCCTAGACTTTGCTTGTGTAGAAGCATTCAGCATCGGGTTCAAAACAATTTCCAAAGTGTTTTAGTATTTGGACCCCGTCTTTGGATAAACCTACCAATAAGTGCCCAATGAGTGATAGGATTCAATCATCTAGATATTTTAATCTAAGGGCTAGGATAAATTAAATGAGTGTCTTTGGATTAGAATATTTATACGTAGCTAAATCCTATCACTCATTGAGTACTCATTGGAACATTTTTCTAAGGAGAGGAGTCAAATCCTTTCATTTTGCCTGAATCAATCTGCAATTGGTTATTGGTCGATATAGTGAACGCTTAATTTTTCGTTTAATTTATATAGAAAGAAACATCAATTAGTTTTGGGATATATTTGCGTGTATTAATTTGTGTGCAAGGAATACAATATGCATGTAATCTGTGTGGGTTAGAAGATTTTACAACATATAACCATGATCTACCTGTCTTGAAACTCAAAAGTCCACCAACCCCACCGAGGACAATGAAAAGAAGACCATTATTTATTCAATAAGTTTGAAAATATTAGCTAGGAGTGACTGAGGTACATCAGTTCATATTAAACTATTGATTCCATTTTACATACAGCTCTTGTTTGCAATCGCGTTTACCTCTGCAGATATATAAGGCATCCGATTTAGCAAAGAAATAAAAATTGTTGGGATGACCTATGGGTTGTACCTGGCTCATATAGACATCACACTTGTTGGAATACTTTCTTATCCCATTCTGGGTAAATTCAAAGTCGCACCAGAACATTGTGCTATCATCAATGCTCTCTGCGAAGTTAAAGTCCCACTCTCCACCCATAAATAGTGTGCGGTGCCCAAGATCATCGTCTGTAGAGTAGCAATGGAGGCAATGGTCTGTTATGATTAGGTCGTTGTGGATATATATGTGGATACCATGAATTGTGGATGGCCCTATACACAAGCCCAATGTGATGAGCGGAAGGAGAATCAGAGGCACTTGGGTGATGGTGTTCTTGGAGTTTTTCTTCCCCATCATCATCATGGTTATTGAATTGGAAATGGTGAATAGCAATCTTTGATCATGTGAGCTTCTGATATACCGTTACCTATTTCACTGTTGTGACAACGATAACTGTATATCCTAATAGTGGGATTAATAGGCTGTTGATACACTGGGGTGGAGATTGAAAGCTCTATTATTGGGCAAGCTGAGTTGTTGTGTGAGTCTGGATTTTTTATCCGTCAAGTTGGAGGCATGTGTTCTACTTAAAATTTTCACCTCACAATAGGGGTGGGTGAGACCCATTGGGGGTCCCACCTCTAGCTAATTCATTTTATTTTGCATTAAGAGGTGGGCTTGACCATTGTTGTTTGGTAAAAAAGTTTAAGGGGAGCACAAACCTTCACCTTGACGGGTAGAGGATCCAGACTATTTGTTTTTTCGTTTTTCTTAATTTGGTTTCATGCCTTTCTCTTTCCCATTTCAGGTTGATGAAACCATTTCTCTATGAAAAACTATTTGGTTACCTTGATTCTGACAAGTGATTTTTTTTGAAAATTGTTTAATTACCCTAATTCTGAGTGTTGTCAACCTAATTAGTTTTGGTTACCAAAAGAAAAAAAAGAATCGTATTTTCTTAAACCTTTTATATATATATATATATATATATAAATGAGTAGGTACTTGCCTTGTGTACAGACATGAAACTACGTATGCAAATACACAAAGAGAGTCCCGCTTGGTATTAGAACCATGAAGGTGTGGTGTATCATTACAACAATACCGATGTAACCTAAACCTTACCAGTGTAAGTCCGGTTACCCCTCCTCTAACCTTATCATTTTTTTTACCTATCATTACATCAATGCATGAATTGGACGGCTCTGCTGCCTTTCTTTCATTTTTAAATTTCCATATGGTCAGCTTGTCGCCTATGTTTAATTATTTTGTTTTCATTTTTTCATTCTTTTTTGCATATATTTTTCTGCATTTTTTGTTCATATTTTGTTGATATATTGTTGGCTAGCTTCACTGCCTATTTACTTACTGTAAAATCCCACAAAATCCTAATCCAGAAATCCATAGTGTAGATCAGAAGACCCGAAGTAAAGGAAGAGTACAACCGTGGACCATCCCATTTGAACCCATTAGGTCTGACCTAGAACCTTTGGAGGTAAATAATGAAGATCCCCTAATGGAAACCTTGTCTAACTTTGGAAGAAGAGGTGACTTGAATGAAGTTTGATTGGAAAGGCGGACCAAGAATATAGTGTTGACACCCTTCGGAAGGTCCTATGAAGTTAGGTAAGACCCTTTCTTAAGTTGGTGAAGGACCCAAGTGAAGCTTGAGGCTGTCGAAGACCAAAAATCTGATTTTTGCACCTTGGCATTGCTTGGTTGATCCATCAACCAAGGCTACCAACCAAAGCTTCCCTCGGGCAGAATTGTCTATTTTAGGAAAAATTAGGTTTTTGGAGCCCTATATATTCAAACTTTGGTCTAATTTGAACCACTTCACCTCTAAGCCTCTAGAGAACATGAGAAGAACCCTAGAGCTCTCTCTTCAAAGCCAAGGAAGATCCCCAAGCATCCGTAGAAACTTCTCCGTCGAATTCTCTTCTACAAGGTTAGTATTTACATATGTTCTCTCTATTGCTTCTACTCTTTGTTTTGATTGTGAGGAAGGTCTTACACTACTGTAATGACCTAATCTCAGATCCTCATAGTCTTAGAGTGAATTTCCATTCACTCTATTCACTCGTAAACAATACAGTGTGATTTCGATGTTTTGATGTAGCATGAGACCATGATCTATTCTTACTGTTGTTATTTGATTTTAATCTATGTTAGATCTATATGTTCCTACGTAGTTCTCTATTTATGCATGATCTACTATTTTCTTATCTTTAGAATGATTTCCCATTCATTCTAGTCTTTCCATGAGAATCCGCGGATCAAACCTATTAGGAGATTTATTAGATTTCTATTCCAATGGCCTTGTTTGATGTTTAGATCATCATAGATAGTATTAATATGTTATTTAGAATTTTTCCTATTAATTTTGGAGTGTTTTGATGTCATTCAAAAAGTTTCCGACCAAAGTTTGAAGTTACTGTCCCTACACAATAGCTTTGGTCAATCCAATTGACCAAAGAAGAGCCAGACAACAAGTTATGTCTGTTTTGCCTCCGTTTTGTCTTCGATCATTAGGGTTTGTTCCTTATGTTCTATACATGTTTGTTTAGGGTTATTTTGGACTTGCCCATTGATCTCTTTCTTGAAGATTACAAAGTCGAATACAAGGTGAGTACGTGCACTCACAATTGACATTATTGCATTATATATGCTGTTAGATCTTGTTTGCCTATGTTAGCTACTGTTTAGAACTCTTTTCTATATTGTTTTACTTCTGTAATTACAGTATGCTATTCATGATGTGATTTACATACTTTTATTGAATGTGAATGATAGGATTGTGAATGGACTTGGATATGATGATTGTGAAATCATGATGTGATGTGATTTCCTAGATTGTGATTGGGGAATGGGGAATGCCCTTTTGGCATTTCTGACTCGGGACACTAGTGAAGGTGGTATGGAACGCTTTCCTATGGTGCCCCTTGGCGCTTTCCCTAATTACTAGTTGACATACATAGGGCATGTCTAGCAGTGTTTGGCTAGGGAAACCCTGTCATATTTGACCTTATCAGAAGGGGTATTGAGGCCAAGTGCCCGTTGCAGCAATGGGGATTTGTGGGTGCTCAAGACCGGTAACCAACCCATGAGAGGACGCAAATCACATTGTGAGGGCCATTCATTGGTAGGGTCGCACATAATAAGCCTGGGCTTGTGGGCACCCAAGAAGGCGAGAAGCATGAGGGGACACAAGAGCTTCCCATTTATTATATGTGAATGACCAATAGGGTTAAGAGTCTACATAGCCGAGAAGAAGACAGTGACTCTAGGGGGAAAGGTACTGGAAGATTGCGAGAAGCGATGAATGGACAGATCCGACCCTAAGTAGATGTGACTCAGTAGATGACTTGCATTGGGCCAAGATTAACCTTGACACACTCCAATACTCATACCAATGGTGGTGGTGAGCGATAGTGGTGACCTAAACCCCAACCATGGAAAGTCCGAGAAGGATGCCCTATCCCAATTATCGTAGAGAACCCAATAGACCGAGAAGATTGAGGGAGAGTGATTTGAGACCTACCCAAAGGAGTATGGTGGTTTATCTTAATGCGTGACTGCCAATAGAGACCAACATATATAGAGTTAGAAGCATATTTGCATACTATCTCATATCATTTGAATTTATGCCTTGTTTCTATTCTTGAGACTGTGATTGGTTATAATTGTTAGTTGTGTTTAAAATGTTTGCTGAGTTCTTTTGAGCTCACCCTTCAGGGGACATGTTTTCTTTAGAGTGTGTAGCAAGTATTGATGATTGTGAGATCCCAAGCTACAAAGCCATGACACTCATATGGTTTCCAAGATTCTGGCGACTATGAGCTTTATAGAGAAGCATACCCACATGACGATGGAGCGTACTAGAATTAGCAGGATCTTGAGGCTTGAGTGTCTCGTAATGGAATCGAAGACATTTGAGTCTAGACATTTTTTATGGACATAGATACTCATTTTGTTTAGCTTTAGAACGAATCTTAGTTTCCTTTATTTCTTTCAATTGTAATACCTTAATTTCGATCTACCTTCCGTATTTGGTTTTAGAGTTTATTTCCATTATACTCTATGCTTTGATCTTGTTTTATTCCACACTCTGATATTCTTTTGTGATCCTTCTGAGATCCTTTCTTGGTTGTTTCTTAATTTACTTTAATACAATGATTTATTCTTGCTCTTGATTATATTATTGTGCTATATGGGTACATGATCGCCTAAATTTGATCTTCGGGGTTGTGGATCACACCTCCGAGTATTCCAGATATGGTACTAGCTGGGGGGGATGTAACACTTACTGTTTTTGTTCATATGCTTTTGAAAAATATACTTTTGAGTTTCTTCCTAATAGTTTGGCTATGGTATCCAAGGAGTAAAACAGACCATCATGGTATGATTCCTAAAGGTGAGGCAGAATGTGTGTGTAAGTCCTTTTTTGTGCTAGGTCTTAGTGATGGGTGCCGAAGACTTCTCTAAGTGGACCCACTTTCTTCTAGGAGGAGGGGAGAGAGATAGTAAAATAATGAGTGTGTTTTCTCGAAGCATGTCTTCAAGAGCAATGAGTCAGCAGGAGACCAATACAGCTACCAATATCTTAAACCAAGATGAATTGAACAATGACTTTGACCAATCTTTGGCAGAATGGAGTATGCCCAAAGTCGCCAGGTGGAAAATTTACCAACAATCCATCTTTGGTTTTAGAGAGACCATTAGAGCCATTGAGCAAACAATACGCGTGTCCTTTGAATTGGAAGAAATTCCTCTTCTCCACAAATAAACAATGCACAACCTTAAACAACAATACAATTACATCCATTTTGAGTGTGTCCAAATTGCAATTAAACCTCTCCACTAAGAAGGATTAAACACTTCTCTTGTTTTGGCACTTAGAGACCAAAGGTTTACCCAATTCCATGATTCCCTTTTAGAGGCAGTCGAGAAAAATCTTTGTCATGGACTAATCTTCTTTAACCATTTCCCAAATTTGGCAACATCCCTTGATGACAAAAATATCTTAGATTCTTTAGTCGTTAACCTCGAGACCAATGGTTATGACAGAAAGCCCTAATCCATACCAATATATTTAATTTACAGAATTCAATAAAAGGTTACGAATCTATAGCCTCTAAGGCCCTCAAAAAATCCTGCAAAGGACAAATAGAGTTCTTTGAAGGCATTGATTGCCAATAAAAAACAATACAACCCAAGTACCTTCGTTGGGAAGGAGTTAGTTTTCCCGAACAATGGAACTTTTAGATTGTGCAACCTCAGGTCATACCTACCTCTACCATTGCATCAATAACCCAAGACCAATCTGGACTGGTAACAATGATCTTCGAACGAAGGAACCTTTATGGTAGACTACGAGGTCAATCTCAAAGTTGATCAAATACCAACCATCCAGAGCCTCATGCTCAAACATTTCCTCTAACACTAGTAGTATATTGTCAAAATCAACAATTAGGCATAGTAAATTAGTTACCAATAGTCAAACAACCCATGGTGTTTACACCAGGGACGAACAATCTGAGGAAAGCCAAGCCGATCCTAAGTCACAGACCCCATTGTCCATGGAAGTTCCCCCAAGGAACTCATCATTGATGATGATTACGTCTGATCGACCTTTTTCTATTGATAAAGAGCTACTTCAACAAGTTTTTATTAGTCCAACCAATACCCTTAGGAAATATTGGTTTAACAATAACTTCAATCTTCTTGAACAAATCCAAATTCGTGATGTTTGGTATCATGATATGGAACATAACAAGATTAATATGAGATATTTTGTTTGTTTTGCCTCTTATGCTGAGGAACATCAGATAGATTATCCTTGGAACAATTGAACAATAAATTAAACAATAAATCCTTTCAAAAAATGGAATGTCAACCAAACCAAAGAAACAATAACTTATGTCCATCCTCCAATGGACCAAATCAAATTACCTATAGATGGTGAAGATGTTTTAGCTGCCCCTTTTAAGAACAAAGAAGGTCTTAAAAGTGGAAGTCTTAAAATTGTTAAACAATTAAAATTTGCCAATTCAAATCTCCAAACAATAGGTGAACAACTAACTAGAGTTGAAAACCTAGTCCAACAAATACCCAAAGAAACTCCCATACCAGTTTTTGACCCCAAACAATCTTTAAGCACTCCAATGTTTAAACCCTACCAAATCCCAACGATTAGTGTGAAACAATTAAGCAAATCTAAAATGCTTAACGAAATTGAATCTTGATTAAGTAACCTCATCATTCCAAAAGCATCCACTTCCAATACCACTCTGAAACTACTCAGGATGAGTATGATTTCGGATTTGACTCAGGTGAGTCCATACTAAGTTCGTGAAATCAATCTCCACAACAATAATACCCAAAAATTAGCTCATTACTTCCACCAACCCACTTTTCCTAACCTCCTTATTGGCAACAAAGCAGAACCAATTCCCATTATGAGAGTCTATGAAGCCTCCCACATTATCAAATTAAGAATAAATTTTTTAGGTATAAAGACAAGTATAAAGAACGATACAAGTTCTGTACACCCTACAATAAATACAACAATACACTAGCACTATGGAATTAAAAAATAAGTGTGAAATCCCTCGGATTTCTAACCCTTAAACCGTGATTTTAGGACCGCGGGCCTAGGCGTCGAGTGGACAACAACTTTGGACCATTTGAATCAAGCTCGAAGATTCGAAAATGGACCCAATGCTAGTGGATGAACCTTGTGATGACTCGACCTCTCTCCTAGGGTTTAGGAGGAGAAAGAAGGTCCATCATGATGGTATTAAAAGATGATTTTGGCATGTTCGTAGGCCGACGATGGTGAATCCAAGCGACGCGGTAAATATACGCAAACAAAGATAATCAAAAGACCTTTCTTTCATGCCATTAATCACCAGATTCAGACCTTGGTTGAGGGGTCAACCAAGGGCCATTTGACTGGACCGGTCGACCGCCCTGGACCAACCGCCCCCTATGTCGGGTCAAAATTGGGAATTTGTGTTTTAAAACCCTATTTTAAGCTTCTATTCACTCCTACACGCATTTTATAATGCTAGTGCGAGGTTGAAGCTTGGAGAGGAGGAGAAACCAAGGAGAAGCTTGATTCCCAACCACACGGAGGCTCACCGAGATGCAAATCCTATCGGAATCATTGGAAAAGGTGAGAACTCTTCTAACCCTCTTCTTTAAACCTAAGTGGTGGGGTTTCTTTTGCAATAAACGTTAGATTTCAGTAATTGAGGCATGTTAGGTGTAATGAATGCTTGTAGTTAGTTATAATTATGTTTCCCTTTAATTTAGAAGTGGTTTGTGCGAATCATTGCAAACGATTTTGCATTTTGATTCTCAGACACGCGGCACTCGCGAGAGCAAAAATTTGGGGCCTTTTTATTGAAATCGAATTGGGTCAAATTGATGATTCCTTTAGACCCTATTACTGCTAGTTAGAAATTCCCAAAGTTTCATTTCTATTCAACTTTGAATTGGTGGTGAAATAATGTTTTTTTTTTCCGAAACTAGGTTGAGAATGGCAGGTTTGAAACCATATGACAGATTGGGTTTTTGTGGGATGATTTTGGATATCTTTTGAAACCCAATTAAGTTCTAATTGATGTCTATTATTTCTCTTATTTGATTATGATTATTTTGAGTATAACCACTGACTCTCGAGAGTGAATTTGTGACTTTGAGAAATGAAAATCAAGTTGAAATGTGAGGAATAACCTAGCCATGTCTTGTATGTTTAAGTATTGCTATTTGCGTTCTATTAGTGATATAAATTGCTTTAGTTGACATTTTTCATGATATGCTTGTGTGTGACTTTGCGCGAATAGAAGGTAAGATTATATGAATGTGTATTATTTTTTCTTTTGAATCTTATATTATCGATATGAGAATGAATTAACATTGAATGGGATTATTCTTCTTAGTCTATTTATACCAGCTAAGGTTGTGGGTCCGCCCAGAACCCTAGTGACCTTATGTGATTGCATCTAGACCTAAGTACATGAATGCTAGGTGTCTAGAAATGTTGGGCTAGGTATCCTTATGAGTGTTACTACCCTTCCGATAGGGGTATTGAAACCGGATAACCCGTGATGTCATTGGCTGAGTCCTAAGTGTCAAGCAGGCCCACTGTCATCATAGAGTGGTAGGGTTGCATATAAAAGGTAAGGGCTCCTGGGCGCTTAAGACCGATAATCAACATGCGAGAGGACATGGAGAGCATCATGTCCATTATATGTGGATGACCATTGGGTTAAGGAATGGGGTCCAAAAGATGCCTCCCGTTGAGGATACCATTCATAGGTGGAAATGTATCGAACCAAAAGGGCACTAGGCATGAGCTGAGATATCCGGACCATATGTAGTACGAGACCATACGACTTCGCATTGGGCTTACAATTATCCCTGACATGCACCAAATCCCATGCCAAACGGTGATGTGAAACAATGGTGACCTATACCTCAACCATGGCTTGACAGGACTTTACCCAACAACCACAGAGAACCCAATAGACATATCTTGTTAAGAGAGAGTGACTGAGATTGCCCAAAGGATATTGGAGTTTAAACTTAATGCGTGTCAACCATAGAGACTTCATGATAGAGTTAGGGGCATACAATATAATCTTGCATTTATACATTAATGCCATTACTTATATCATCATTTATAAATATGATGTGGAAATTGTGATTAGATGCACTACATGAATGTTTAGTTGACCTCAATAAGTTATGTGGAACTCATTCCTTTATATGTATGTTTTCTTTATATTTCTCTACAAGTTATGAGGACTCCTCTCAAATGGAGGCTTTATCGCAGGGAGGCTATTTGGAAGGAGCAAATGATGAAGAAGTGGAAGCGCACGAAGCTTCGTGCTTTGACTGCTCCTATGGAGACGGCCTTTAGTAGTAGAGATCTCGCCATACTTAGAAAATCTCGTGTCATTTATGGCACTCTTCTACATCTACACTTTGATTTCATTTGAGAGAAGCAAGGGTATCTTTTACCAAGATTTTTGAACATTTTCCACTGCAAACACTCTTTCTTTCTTTGAACTTTGATATTATAACTTTTGAATTTGAGTCTTGGATGATTGTAATTGATATTTCAAATTTCATAATTTGATATGTGAACTTGATTTATTATTGTCCTTTTGATTATGCTATATCATATACTTGTATGGAATTGCCACTAAACCCAGGTTTTGCAGTGTATTACCCCCACAGGAATTTGAGTATGACCAAATCCAACTGGGTGGGGTGTGACAATAAGCATACCGAGAACTTAGAAAATATCATCAATATGATCCAAATGAGGCTATTAAGCCTTTCCCCCACCAAACAACCCCTAGCTTTACAAGCTCAACTTTTAAACCTCCCCAAACCCTACTTACCCAAGATTTAAAAGATCAAACATTGCAAACAACAACTAATGACCTCGAGAGAGAAGTTAAACAACTTAAAAGGGAGCTAGTCCTACTTAAAAAGCAACTTCCTGGCCTTCCCACACAATCCAACCTTACCAATACTGAACAATCCACTGATCCTTTAGTCCCTAACCTATACCACATAATTAATAGCATCCATTCCCAAAAATGGCATGTTCAGGTTAATCTCATCATCAATAAATCATTTAAACTTTCAACCATTGCCTTAGTGGACACAAGTGTAACTTCCAATTGTATCAAATAAGGACTTGTCCCTACCCAATATTATGAAAAAACCACCCATAGACTTTCTGGTGCCAAAGTCTAGGAGTCAATTACAAATTGTCAAATGTCCCCATTTGCACCAATCAAATGTCTTCGACAAATTTTTATCCTTGTCGATGATATCATCACCAATGTCATCTTAGGACAACCGTTCCTAGAAATGATCAAAGCCTTCACAATGTCTAATAAAGGGATTTCAACTAATATCCAAGGAAACAATTTTTTTTTACTTTCTTGCGAGAATCTCAAATTCATGAAATAGACCAAATAAACCGTATCCAAGCCAAAGAACACCAACTGTATTTTTTTAATAATGGAAATCACCTACAAATGTACAGAAGAACGTTTTTCTGAACCAAATATCCAAAACCAAACCCAACACTTCAAAAATCTCCTTGAAAAGGAACTATGTTCGGAATTTCCTGATGCCTTTTGGCATAAAAAACAACACATAGTAAGACTACCTTACATCAATGGGTTTTCTAAAACTCAAATACCAACAAAATCTCGTGATGTCCAAATGACTCACGAAATGCAGGAAACCTACAGTATTGAAATTGACGATTTATTACATAAAAAATTGATCACCCCAGCAAATCTCCCTAGAGTTTTGCAGCAGTTTATGTCAATGGTCAAGATGAACAAGAAAGCGGCACCCCTCATCTTGTTATCAATTACCAACATTTAAAACGAAGTACTCAAATGGATTCAATACCCTATTCCAAACAAAAAGAACCTCCTTCAAAAAATACATTAAGTAACCATCTTCTCCAAATTTGATATGAAGCCTGGATTTTGGCAAATCCAAATTCATGAATAGGATCAGTACAAAATATTTCCTGTTCCCTTTGGTCATTACAAATGGAATGTAATGTCCTTTGGCCTCAAAAATGCCACAAATGAGTTTTCAAATATTATGAACAATATCCTCACTCCCTACCAACACTTCACTTTGGTCTACATCGATGATGTCCTTGTTAATTCCAAGTCCATTGAAGAACATATCAAACATTTACACAAATTTCATCAAATCATGAAAAACAATGGATTAGTTATTTTCCTTAGGAGGTGGGCAGAGTTTTTCTAAATGATCCCAAATGGCTTAGGTATTGCTGGAGCCAATGACTTGATCATGCACATTCTCAGTTAAGGAGCCAAGAAGCTAGCACAGAAGTAATTGGTCTTGTCGAATCCACTAATCATACTTCGGATTTGGGAGTTGCGCAAGAGGAATGGAAGTAGCAAGTGATATATCAAGAATAGTGGGAGGTGAGCAGGGATCGGTCCCATCAATGATTCCATATAGTCATATGTCTGTAGCAACGAAACAAGTTGATACTTTGACATTAGATAGTTACTCTCTGTGAGCCTAATGGAGAGAAAATTATTGAGAGAGGGAAAAGAGGGGTTGGGAAGACTGGCCTAGGCTTCTGATGCCATGCTGAGATAGTGTTATTTTATGTAAAAGAGGAGAAGAGAGAGAGAGAGAGAGAGAGAGAAGGGTTACGTGGTTCAGTTGAAGTTAACAACCTACGTCCATAGGAGAGAATATTGCTATGTCTTTATATATTTTTGTAATTGAGTTGTACATGGTTCTCTATAGCTACAAGAGTTTTACTGAGTTACAATCTCTTGAATATGCAACCACTTTAGGATAAGAGTTTGTATTTGTGATGGAAGTCATTTGTTGAGGCTTTGTGACAAAGATAAGACTCTGGTGAGGATCTTTGAGTGTGATTAGATTGCCTTTACTTATTGCACAAGTCTTTTGAGAATTTTCTTGCAATTTTTTGTGATTGAGTCCATGTGGGACTCTTGGGTGGTTCTCTAACAATATTAGGTGCCAAAGGTTGCTAAGATTTAGTTATCAAAACAGAAAAACGAAGTGCCTATAGGTGTTGGCATTCATGCTTAAATTGTAGAAGTTATGCAAGGTTTCATTCTTGCATGATATGTCTTGGTTGACAGTTTTAGATTACTAAAAAACATTCATCCAATTTTCTTGGTAAAAATAAAACCCTATAATGAATAGAACATATTCTTTCACTAAAAGAGAATGATGAGGGGATCTCTCAATCTAGTGAGATAGCATAAATTTTAAATTGGTCTGCAGTAGCATAAAGTACCATGTAATGGATAGCAAACGTGACCTATAAGATAATTTACAGATAGCACCTTTTCAAATGTAGCAATTTATCACAAACCCAAGAAAAGTACCAGATAGCTGCATCTAATACATTCATTTAATTCATACAAGGTAATGAACACTACCCCAGTAGCCTTATCAAAATAGAGAAAGAGGGTTTTTCTTCTTTTTTTAATCTAAGTAGCTCGCATTCGATGAACAGTGTCACATCCACTCAGACAGTATCCATCCACCCGAATACCCAAGGGAGTGATCCACAGTCACAAGATCCGATTTCATGTCACATCACACACCATTCTACATAATAACATAATCATCAGCAAGAAAAAATCAAGTGTTCAATACTAAACGTAAAAAGTAACAAAGTAATTAGAGAATCTAATAAGGATCTCAAAACAATAAGCGAAGCGAAAATCAAATCTATTAAAATACTAATCCTCAAAGGTAAGTTAAACTTGAAAGGAATAAATCAAAAAACAAGGGCTAATTCTTCCATTCTTCGATTGCTTCTCCAAGCATTTATACACTCACATCTTTGGATGGATATCTAACTTGTAAACCCAACAACGAGTTAAGTGTATCCTATCATTATTGATCGTGGCTGTAAGGGTACTCTATACTGACACTCGAATCGTACCACAGTTCACAATATGCTCTCATCGATTCCTCAGCTATACAATCAAAGGGAAATACCTCCGAACTCAAAATCAACGTCTCTTCTTCACCTGTGTAGACATATAAAACAACAAAGCACAAGGGATGAGTCCCAAAGAACTCAACGAGTAATTCAGAAAAATATGCATATGCATATCCATCATTCAAACATGAGACAACAATAGTAACATTTTGATATAATATGCAGTGTCATAGTTGTGCAAATGCAATGCTCCTATACTCTTAACCAATGCAGGTCTTTATCTAGGTAGACATGCATTAAGATGTAACACCAGCCTCCTCTAGGTATGTCACACAGACCTCCCACAAAGTCTTATTAATCTTGAGCATCACGACTGAGATATAGGGATAACAGTCTCTCATCAACTATGGCTGGGAATATAGGGCCACACTCTCTCACCATGACCATTGGCATGAGCATTGGCGCATGTCAGGGAGAAGCCTAACCCAAGACAAGTCATTTACTTAGTCATATCATTCTAGGTTCAAATACCTCCCCTCATGCTTCTCACCTTCTTGGTTCAGTATCCTTCCCTATCTAGATTCAACGTATCCTATGGCTCCAACAAACTCAGATTATGCCTTCTCTTAACCCTACTAGTCATCCACATATAATGGGAAGTAAGCTCTCATGTCCTCTCATGGAGTCTCACCGATCTTGAGCACCCATGAGCCCAAGCCTATTATATGCAATATTACCAATGAATGGCCCCCACAATGTGGTTGTGTCCTCTCACAGGTTGGTTACCGATCTTGATCGGCCACCACCCCACATTACTGGCATGGGTCACCCTACATCAATACCCCCGTTGATAGGGTAATTACATGATGGGGTGCCTAACCACGTTTCATCTAGACAACCTAGAGACGTCACCTATTCTATATATTCTTTCTAAGATCCCTAGGGTAATGGTAAATCCACGACCCCACTCAACAATAACACTTATAATACAATAATCAATCATGATTCTACAATTTCATAACATTACAAGAATATAAAATCTCTAAACAGCAGAATATTGTTCAATATGCAAGTCTAATGGATATTGTATTATAATATAAGCATAAATATATAAATGTCCTCCCCTTCCAAGAAAATTTAACTTCTTCAAAGGAATCAAAAGATGGTCCAACGCATCCCAAATGATCCTTCAAATGATGGCTAAAAGTTAGAAAGAACCCTAAAAATCCTATGTCGAAAATAGAAACGAAAACCAATATTGTCGAGTATGGGTATCTTGAATAGTAACAGCCTAAGTCTTTGGGATTTGGTTCCAAACGTCCTCCAGAACAAGAAGGCGGTTCTAAAAACATCTAAGAACTAGATCTATCAATAGCAAGCATTCACAAACTCAAATCAAATCGAAAACCTAAGAGATCACAAATAGGTCTTCTCGGAAATATATACGAAAAGAAAAAGGTAGAATAGAGTGATTGTGGAATCACTCTAAAGCAATAACAAAATAGGGTTTGTGTCTCTTTCAACTAAGGATCTCTCCTCAAGGAACCACAAATGGCGAAGAATGAAAAGGAGATAAACTAAGCAAAAGGAGGAGTGAACTAACCTTAGAAACCTTAGTTGGAACACGGAAAGCTCCTGTACGATCCTCAAAGTATTCTCCACTCTTTGCCATGAACTCTCTGACGTTCTATAACATTCTCTGACGGCTTAGGAGTGAAATAACACATTTTAGGTCAAAGAAATCATTAAATAAGGGTCTGAAATGCCAAAATACCAAAACTACCCTTTTCACTCACGGGCACCAGTATGGGTCGCCCGGCGAGACCCATACCTCAATCGACCCACACCCATTGAATTAATCCAGGAGCAGTTTCGAGGGTGGTTCTTCCCTTTGCTCATCTCCAACACTTAACCCATACGTAGGGGTTTCTTACTTGGTCTCTAAGACCTTCCAAGGGTATCATCGATAAGCTCTTCATCTTTCCATATACATCAATGTTCGAGTTAGATCTTCTTCCAAATTTTAACAACATTATAGCTTCAACATCATCACCATCCACTTCCATTGGTTTCGATTCCAATCCAATGGTCTCTATTTGGATGACCCACAGTTGCTTTCTACCCATGCTTTGGGTTCTCAGACCTCAATATGGATTTCCGAGTTAGGATCATATAGGGGATTTCACAAATAGTGATAGAAAGGTGTTGGGTGCATCGTATAACAATCTTGTAGATTCTATTTAATCAATTATCACAATTTCATATGGACATATAACCCCTAACCATTCATTACAATAGAACACCTACGAGCTAAAAGTCGAACTAAAAGATAGAACAGCCAATGGGAGAAACAACTACAATTTGAACCCATTCAACGAAAAGCAGTTTCAATAAAACTACTGAAATAGACATTAAAATACTTAGTGTCAATAGAATATAGTTTACCATAAATCTAGACCGTAACTCAAAATTTGGCAACAATTAACAATAGAAACAACCAAAATCGATTGCCCTAACCATACCAGGGCAACACAAGATTTAAATTTCAGGTGAGTGCCAGGGGGAGGCTCAACCATAGTTTGCTTAATCAATAGAACTGGCAAGCTTGTAGAGGTTAATTTGGGTTTGCAGAAGCAGCAAAACTGTCGAGTGTGCAGAGAAAGTAGGTTTCACGAGGGAAGTAGAGGATGAAGATCTCCACTCACGAACATAGATGACGATAGTCAGTCGCCCAAAGTGATGATTGGCAATGGTGGAGATGAGACTTGGCAATCGCAAAGGAGAGGTTCAAGTTGAACATGAGTAATTTTTGTCACCTATTCAGGTGTTTTTCATAGAATCACCTATTTTACCCAAAAACGTAAAATTATTTGATTCAATGGAATCATGTAGTTCCAAGTCATCTTGAACTAAATGGTTTTCTTAAATTGGAATCATGTTTCCTAGAATCTGATTTTAGAGAATTACGAAACAAGACACCACACAGCCTATTTCTAATTGGGAGTGGTTTAATTTGGTGTATTTGGAATACTAGAAATGCAATTATTTTTCGTGGTATTGATGCTTCCATACATTACACTATGAATCACTTCTCCTCTTTATTGGCAGATATCCAAAACTTCTTGAACATTCATCAGGTCCCAGATCTCCATAAGCAGCTCATTGTTGCAAACCATCTAGGAGATGCTATATGTTTTCAACTTTTTGTGGATGGTTCGTGGGAGTGAAACACTCGAAAGGGAGGAAGAAGCTGCATTCTCTGGGACACTAATGGAACTTTTATTGCTGCTCAATGCAACCATGGTTTTGGAACTTCTACTTCTTTGATGGAACTTCTTGCTGTGAGAGATGACCTACTTCTTGCACTATTTTTAGGAGTATCTCACATGCAAGTGAACTCTGATTGCCTACCAGTCGTTTTGGCTCTCCAAGGCTTTAGTTCTTCTTTAGATTGGTCTAGTCTTAGTTTAGTTTCTAAAATTTTTAAGATTGTCATAGACTTTAATGTGGTTCTGTTTAATTTTGTTCCTAGGACTAGCAATGTTTTTGCTGATTTTCTTGCTAGGGGGGCACGTTGTCTTTCCCTCTCTCGATCTTGTGGAATATCCCACCTTTATTCATGGTTGATGTCTCTTTGTTGGTGTCCAGGTTTCCTGGCTTACACTCTTTTTCTTAATGTTATGACTTTTATTTGTTGACCAAAAAAAAAAAATTGGGAGTGGTTGATGAGAACCATCGTTTGTATCGATTGTCATTGCGGCCGCTAAAAAACCATTTCTCTCAACTCTCTCTTCTTGTCAAATCATAAATTTTACAAATGGTTTATCATATTGTCTCAAATCCTGTCAGATCATCAAGCTTTACAAATGGTTTATCACAATGTTTCAAACATATTACATCATGTTTAACATCAGTGGAATAGAAGTCTTGGGAGGCGAATTTTTTGCGGCTTAATTTGTCACCTAGTTTATTTAATGTTGATTTGAGATGATACTATTTGGGTAATTTTCATCTGGACTCCCTGAGGTTTGGTCCATGTCACTTTTAGTCCAAATAAATAGACACTTTGCATCTGCCTCCCCTGAAGTATCTAATAAGAGCAATTAAGGACAAATTGTGATTTTTATGACCAAAATACCCTCACCTCTATTCTGCCATAAGATTTTCATCATGCTTTCACGATTAAATCTAATGGTGAAAATAAAAAGAGTGGGGTATTTGCATCTTGTTTTTACGAATTTTTAAACCATCGAATATAAAATCAAATAGTGTGGGTTCATCACTGGAACCCATAAGGTTCCAGTAATTAGCATCAAATCGAGACCCTCTGTTTCATCTCTGCAACTTTTCAAATAGCAAAACCCTAACTTCTCAAACAAGCTATCAAGTTTCGATTGCTCAGAAACGATTTCTCTCTCAATATGCTCAAGAAGCTTCAACACTTCTCGCATGAGATTCTTGGCAAGAGAATCCATGAAAGGTTTGGCGGAGCAGCGCTTGTTTTTAAGAAGAATGACAAGCTCCTTCGAATCACACTCAATCGAACTATTTTAAAGAAAAAATGTCGAGCAAAGCAGCGATTTCAACTATAATTTGATGCAAATATGGAGTCAGGATTTCGAATACACGCAGATGACAGGTGAATCTGGAAAGCAAATGGAGAAAAAAAATTATAAAATATCAAAAGGCAAACAGGAAAGAAAAGGGTAGCAGGATCAAAATGGGCTAATATGCAGGTTCTGAAAATAGGATTGAAGCTTGTCGAGACAAAATGAAGAAATCAATGGAGAATGCTAATAAAAACTCAGCTTTTCAATGGAAGTGTATCAACTCTTGTTCAAATGGAAAAGGATGAATGCAACTAAAAACAAAGCCACTTTTCAAGAAAACCCGCCTTTGAAAACGATGAAAAAAATCGAGTTCAGTTGATGGGTTTTTTTCAGTGTGACTAGGAGGAATCTAAAAACTCCCAGATATAATAAAGAAATGAGTAAAGTCAGGAAGAAGAAAGGAGGAACTACAACAGTGTTTTGGAAGAAATGAAATTCTATTACAAAAACAAACAGAAGAAAAGATTGGCAGCCTAAAACTAGAAATAAAACCAGAGTAGAGTCGTAGAAGACGAATTCCTCATCTACAAAATGGGCATTATTGAATCAAAGGAATGACCAAGGAGATTTGGGAGTCGGGTAAATAAGGGGTTGATTTTGTAAATTAAAAAACTTTAAATCTTTAAATGTAAAAATAAAAAATAATTTTTACAAGTGAGGGTATTTTGGTCATAAAAATCATAATTTGTCCTTAATTGATCTTATTGGATACCTCGGGGAGGGCAGATGCAAAGTGTCAATGTATTTGGACTAAAAATGACATGGAGCAAACCTCACGGGGTCCAAATGAAAATTACCCATACTATTTTTAGTAGTGATGCTTCACATGGCTATGATCACATTATTGGTTTTGGGTGTCTTGTATTTTGCGGGTCTATAGAATTATGGTTTAATTGTATTTATAGTTGGGTCAGGGTTTTGGGTCAATTACTTGTACGGAGATAAAATTGTATTTATACAAGGATTAGGGTTTTACATTTCCTTATAAAAAGTCTTTGTGCGATAACCCTAGATGCTTAAATTTTTGTAAGAAATTGGGGAACCCAACCCAAGAATAGGGATTGGGGGCAAGCAAAGGAGTATCACTTTGTAAGGTGTGAAAATGGTGTGAGGTTTCTTAGAAATAGTGAAACCTCTTTTCTCTCTGGTGGATGTAGGCAGGGTTTTGTCAAACCACGTGAAATTCCTCTTGTGTATCTTGTGTATTTTGTGTAAGTTCTTCTTCATTCATGATTGTGCATCCATATCCCCAACAAGTGGTATCAAAGCAAGTTTGGGGGATCATCGCAGGACGTGTGCAAAGATCTGGAAAGATTCAAGAAGGAGAGTAACAATGCCAAGAAAATGAAGAAGGCTTCGACAGATTGTTCAACGGTATGATTTTCTGGTTAGTAGATCGTGAAGTTTTTGTTTTTTTACGTGTGGTTCTCTTAGTAATACTAAGCATAAACTAATGTTGGGTCCTCTTAACGTGATAAATTACATATGGGTCCCAAAGCAACTAACACCATCTTTCATGGTTAAGTTTTTTCAAATTACAAACCTAAAATGACTAAAATACCCCTCAAATTATTTAATGACCAAAATAGCCTCCTCTACGTGTCTTATTTTCATTATAATGCCACCGATTCTAATACCTATTCAAAATTGTGGCCTTTGGTTATCATGCAACACTAGTGTTTGATGGATGGATGACTCAATTTTGGAAACCTTTTTATGCGGCACTCCTTGGAGGATTCGCGGGTGTAGAAGAATGTAGTGCCATTATTCCACACAAGATCGTAAAGGAGCTTGCCCAGTTGATTCTGGATGATGTTGAAGGTGCTTCCATTGGGACAGTCGTACTAGAGGGCTCTGAGTTGGAGTGAGCACTTGTATAGTTCATTACAAGAATGGAGTCAGAGTGGGTACCGAGCTTGAATCTGACGCAATAGTGGAAGGGATACTGAGGATCGACGAAGGATGTGAAGATTGAGGAAGAGAAGCAGAGGGAGAAGCGTAATAGGAATTCGGTGAAATGATGCTCTACTCCTTTTGAATCTCACGTGAATGAGTGCGGAGAGACTGGGAAGTCCCTAGCACTGTGAAATCTTGGAGGAAAAAAACAATGAATTTTGATATCGGTGAAAAAGACCTCTTCCTTAAAGTCTTCCATCATTATTGAAACTGAATTAACAATGCAGGTATAAGGAAGAGTTCACAGAACAAGCAAGAAAATTTGGAAAATAGGGTGAGGCAAGCCTGGCTTTCCAGAAGCGGATCTTGGACGCGTCAAGGATTGAGATGAGTCGTACATACCGAAAATGGTTATGTCGCCGGAGAATTGTGCGACGATGAGGGAAGGAAAAGTGGAGGCTTCAACTGTGATGTTCGGTGCCCTACACGAACTATTTGAGAAGACAGGAGTGAGGCCTAAAGAATTAGCTGTGCTGGTGGTGAACTATAGTCTCTTCAACCTAACACTTCATTCGGCCATGATAGTGAACAAGTACAAGATGAGAGGCAACTGGAGTCATGAATTCAGCATGTGAAATCACAAGTGAACTGCATAAATCAGGAAATTAATTATATGTGCTCAAGCGATTTCCGACACGGAATAGAATAGGAGTTGGGTAAATGAGGGGTTTGATTTTGTAAATTAGTAAACTTTAAATCCTTAAAATGTAAAAATAAAAAATAGTATTTACAACTAAATCCACTCCATTTGATTCGATTCCGTGGAACGATCAACACTGTTAGCAATGGCCGCAGTGGCTGCTACAAATGAAAATCCCAAAAAATTATGGCTTTCCGATTTGTATAAAACTACACGGATGGCGGCATACACTCGCCGTGAGTTCGATTTTGCTTTAAGCTTTTGGGTTTTTTTTTATTCTCCTTCACTTGATTACTTTAGGAAAAAAATTTCGATAAATCTGAGTGGTATTTGACATGTGGAACCAAAAATGAAAAGACAACAGGAATAGTTTTTATTATCAAATGGGTTCTACACAAGTTGTTTCTACATGATTTTGTGTGAAGGTATTTTGTATGGTATTATATGTTCCTAATACTTATGAGTGTTCCAGACTAAGTGAAAGTGACAAATCAAGGAGATTTCCTTCCATTGGTATTGATCTTGTGGGTTCGTATGGAGATCAACAGTCAAATTCTTTAAGTTGATGATGAATACAAAGAGCACAGATCAAGTTAGTATTGATCTTGTGGGTTCATATGAAGATCAACGGTTAGGTTCCCTAGACTGATTCATGGGTATGAAAGGCACATATCAGGTGAATTGTACAAGCTTGCAGTGAGTGTGGAAACAGGTGGAGCTCGGCAAACAGATTTTATGAGTTGTTCAGGTACCAGACAATGTTGATTATAGAAGGAACCAGGTTTTGCTTGGGACTTTGGTGACTGGTGGGAGTCTCTCGAAGTGGGCTACAACAGTAGAAGAGGTGGAGCCATGCAGTGATGAACTACACTGGACATCATGGGTATGGAGGTGTGCGTCATGCTGGTTTTAGTGATAGCGGTTAGGAAGGCATCCCTGAAGGAGATGTGGGCATTGTGGTAATGTGTGGTGGATATATAAATATGGGTGATTGCAAAGAGATATTATCAACAGTTTTCTTTAAGATAGTTTGCAGAATTCAAGACAATGAAGAACTTGTTGAGTTTGGGTGTCTTGTATTCTATAGGTCAATATAATTATGGTTTAGTTGTATTCGTAATTGGGTTAGAGTTTTGGGACAATTACTTGTACGAGGACAAATTGTAATTATATGGGGATTAGGGTTTACGTTTTTCTAGAAATACTCTATGTAGAATAACTTAAATGTATCAATCCCTGTAGGAAATTGGAAAACTCATCCCAATAATAGGAATTGGGGCAAGCAAAAGCGTAACACTTTGTGAGATATAAGAGTGTTGTGAGATTTCCTGAAAATAGTGATTTATCTCTGATAGATATAGGCAAGATTTTGTTAAATCACATTAAATTATTTATATGTATTTTACTTGCAATCTTCTTCACTCATGGTCATGCACCAATATCTCTAACACACATAGCTCCAAAGAGATAAATAGTGGAGATAAATATGGTAAAGAGAGTGACGAGAGACAAAGGAGATTTTGAATCACAAAGAAATAATTAATGACATAGATAAGATGAGGAAGGAGCAAGATGGCAAACGGACACCACCATTAAGAGACAAAAGAGTGATTAATGGTCATTGTACCAATTACTTAGTGGGGTTAGGTTTGGTTGATTGCGAATGTATGTTGGATCTATGTAGCCTCACTGATCAAGGAAGAGCAACTTGGTCATCCGTTTTACAGATTGTAATCATGTGTTATTTTTTTCTCTATTCCATATTTAAATTAACATAAGTTTTCCTATCTTCAAATTTTTTTTTAATTTTTTTTCACTTAAATAGATCCTACTTTCAAAAATAATTACAAATCTTAAATTTTATCATAATTTTACTGCCTAACTAATACTATACCATATCATATTATTCTTCAATTTCATTGTTTACAATGATAAACTAAAGGATAATTTGGATAACTCATAGTAGAATATTAGCTGAGCGAAAAAACTTATGACAAGATTTGAGATTTGGTAAGTATTTACAAGAATCCATTTAAGCAGCACTTTTCTTAAAATATCTTATTGAATAATTATTTTTTTAAATCTTCCTGTTTGAAAATTTTTCTCATTATTTTAAAGATTTAAAAATAAAGAAAAAAGATAGTTGGAAGGCTTGAGAGATAGGCTATACATTCATGAAATTCAATAATTCGTTTTGATAGTTTAAATCTCGACCGTTGAATATTTTTATTTAATAATTCTTATTTTCATTTGATATTTCACTTAACTTTTTACTCTTTTATAATAACATCTTAACTTCCAACTACTGTTCTTGATTCTTCAAATATCAGTGATTGAAATTCTAATTACTGCCAATAGTGGATTAATAGAGCAGTTAAAAGCCCAACTTCCCACAGGGAGGTCCTGGGTTTGCATCCATCCGGCGGCACCTATATTAGTAATATCCCCCACCCTATATATAAACTCTTCGGATTCCAAAAAAAAAAGAAATTCTAATTACACAGCCAATTAGTTATTTTGGACATCGTGCTCAGTGATTAAAATTCCATATATTGGCATCCACTCCTGCTACAACCTAAAATTCCAAATTTATAATTATAAACCAAACACTTTTAAACATTCGCCATAGAGGTGGAACCCATCAGGACTCTTTTTTTTTTTTGTCACTTCTTTCACTTTTTTGCTGCACCATACACAGGTTCCTAGCTCTCTTTCTCCAATAAACTTACTTTCCTTTCCCTTTTTTTTCTTTCTTTTTTTCAATTTTTGGGTTATATTTATATTCCTCATTTTCCCCACCAAGGAGCTGCAAATTTATATAAGCTATTTTGTCTCTCTCTCTCTATCTCTGACTTTCAAAATGGATAAACGAGATTAAAGATGATGAAGTGTTTGCGTTAACTAGTCATTTATGTTAACCTTTTTATTGGTTTCCTCCCATGTTTCAGTGTCACCTTCATAATGTTACATCCATAATCTTATATGATATAGTGATATGGTATTTATAGGTGTTAATGACTAAAATGGTCATTCTGTATCCCCGGTTTGAACCGGCGGTTGCACGATCCGACCATGTTCGCAACCCAACAGGGTCCGACCAGGAGGTTCATGGTAGGACCGACCACACTAATAAATCCATCCGAATAGTAGTATGAGATGGTCTGATGAAGGTAGACTCCTACCACCCAACAACTGGAGAAGAGAGTTAGTTAGGTAAAAGGACTCTTCTAAAGAGTTACTCTCCTACAATAACTCAAAGCAAGGTTATTTCGAATATAACTCTATCACCATACACTATATAAAGACCTCTGGTAAACACTAGAGGGCAGGTAATCATACTTCTTGTGATCAATTACTTGAATTCTCTATTGAGTAGTTGAGATCATATTATTGGTACTGACTTGTTCGTCGGAGACGTACCTCGACCCTTCAAGGTCGAGCTCGTATCTTGCAGGTTCTTGACAGGGAAGGACGAGCGAGATTCCGTATCAACAATTGGCGCCGTCTGTGGGAATTGCATCAAAAAGTCATGGTGCGATCGAAAGTGAAGGCTGTAAATCAGAAGGAGGTGGAGGATGATGCTTCGAAGGGAATTCCTCGACCTGAAAAATCGGTAATTCCCGACCAGGTGGAAATTAATTCCGACCATGTGGAGAAAAATACCGATCAAGGGGAGAAAAACCCCGAACACCCGAATCATGGAGCATTAGCAAATCAAGTTGAGACACTCCAGAAGGAACAAATAAAGCTTCGGGAGGAATTATCCTCCATGAACGAACTACTCAGGATGGTCGTGGGTCATATAATTGCCCCTAATGCAGATCCTAAAAATACTCAAAAAATATTTGAGGGAAGCAAGAATAACCACTTGGTCCTTCCTGACCGAACACCTCGACCATCTCTAGAAGACGGATAGAAGTCAAAAGAGAAGGTAGGCGAAAAATCCCGGGCATCTGAGAAAGAAATTCCAAATAAAGATCCTCTGTTCAATGAAGATCATGATCGAGGAAGTAGCAACGATCCTCTCAAAGAACAAAAAAACAAGAGGGTTGAGTCCGAACTGAACAAGCGGAAAGATCGTTTGAGCAAACAAATCAAAGAGTTAGACGAGAAGGTAAACAAGTTAAACGATCCAAAGAAAGAAGAGCTATATGCTTTTCTAAAAGAGGATCCTTTCATCCAAGCTATCTCTGAGGCGGAAATACCAAAGAGTTTCAAATGCCCAACTTTCATACTATTTGATGGATCACAATGTCCAAAACATCACATCACTCGCTACAGATCGACCATGTCAATTTATAAGCATAATGAGGCAGCCATGTGCCAAAGTTTTGCAGCCTCTTTAACCGGTTCCGCATTGGACTGGTTCTTGGCACTGCCAAGCGGTTCGATTATGAGTTTCGATCAACTAGGACGAGTGTTTGTGCTGCGCTTCCAAGGAGGAGTCGGATTGAAGAAAAGAGAAGATACTTTGTTTTCTATAAAACAAGGTAGAACGGAATCTATCCAAAGTTTCCTTCAGAGATTCAATAATCTTACCATGCAAATTGAAAGCATGGACGAGAAAATTGCCTTTCATGCGTTATACCAAGGAATTACTCATGAAGGATTGCTAGAGCGACTGCTCCAAGATATGCCAAAAACATATGCGGAACTGAATGAAAGATGTCACAAACAAGCAGAGATTTCGGAAACCATAGAATCTCGAAAAAGAGAACCAAGGGCCGAAAGAAGAAGCGATCGAGAAAGGGCTCAACCGACCAGGATGTTAGGGATAAGCTCGACCAAGAAAGGTCGAGCGAGAATCTCCAAAAAAGCAGGAGATTAGTAATCTTCCACCACTGAATACAAGAATATCCGAAATCTTGATGCAAATCAAAAATCAAGGACATATGAAGTGGCCGGATAAAATCCGAGCACCGCCAGGAAAACGTGATAAACGAAAGTATTGTGAATATCACAAAGATCATGGCCATTGGACGGACGATTGCAAAAATCTAAAGACGGAGATAGAAAACTTAATCTCCCGAGGACACTTAAAGAAGTATATCCAATCTAAAGAAGATGGCCGACCACATGACAACCCTATCCCGAAGAGAGAAAGGTCGAGTCACAGAGAAGAAAGACGAAGTCCGGCCAAACGCCGACCTGAGGCGGATGAAAAACAAAGAAAAAGATCTCCAGTCTATACTGTATTTGGTGGTCCGACAAAAGAATCAAATCGACAAACAAAAAGAAAAGTACGATATATTGGGAATACTGAAACCCATAAAAATATATCTACTGAGCCAATAATTTTCTCTTCCAAGGATCTACGGGATATTGCAATCCCTCATGATGATGCCTTGGTAGTCAAAATTCTCCTGGAAGGAACTGAAATTCATAGAGTGCTGGTGGATACTGGATCGTCAGCAGACATATTATCTTTAGATGCGTTCAAAAAGATGAAGCTAAAAGAAAACATGCTCGTCCCATGTCAAACCCAACTTTATGGTTTCACGGGATCATCAACCCGAGCAGAAGGAACGATCCGATTAGAGCTACGGATTGGAGAACACCCACGAGATAGAATCATACAGACTAATTTTATGGTCGTACGAGATTTATCAGCATACAATGCAATCATAGGACGACCAACCCTCTGTGCACTCGAAGCAGTGGTCTCCTCGCTACACATGAAGATGAAATTCCCGACCACTTAGGGAATTGGAGAATGTGTAGCCGACCAGAAAAGTAGCCGGCAAAGTTACAACGACTACATGCGGAAAAAGAAAAGGACGAAGTCGACCATGACCATTGAAGTTAGGGACGACCGCGATGAAGAAACCTTGCAAAGAGCTGAACCAGTGGAAAAACTAGAAAGAATCCACTTCAATCCCGACCAGAAGGAGCAAGGTACCATGATCGGTTCCGAGCAAGAAGCAGAATTCAAATCAGAGCTCACTGAGTTTCTAAAGAAGAATTCTGATGTTTTCGCTTGGTCGGCTGAAGACATGCCAGGGATCGACAGGGAGGTGGCTGAGCATAAACTCTGTATTGATCCACAGGCAATTCCGATTGTTCAGAAAAGAAGAAACTTCGCCATTGAAAAACATGAAGCCATTCGAACTGAAGTGCAAAAGCTAAAGCAATCTGGCTTTATAAAACGCACAGACCACCCGCAATGGCTAGCTAATGTTGTAATGGTCAAAAAAGCAAATGGGAAATGGCGGATGTGTACTGATTACACAGATCTCAACAAAGCCTGCCCAAAGGACCACCATCCACTACCAAGAATCGACCTTCTTATAGATGCAACAGCAGGGCACGAAATGCTCAGTTTCATGGATGCATATTCAGGATACAATCAGATCCTTATACATCCTGATGACGAAAAGCATACGGCATTCATGACTGATAGGGACAGCTATTACTATAAAGTAATGCCTTTCGGTCTAAAAAATGCGGGAGCGACATACCAAAGAGCGGTAAATAAAATTTTCAAACATCAAATTGGTCGGAATATGGAAGTGTATGTGGACGACATGCTGGTGAAAAGCATCTCAAAAGAAAATCATCTAACTGACTTGGCAGAAGTATTCAAAGTACTCCGAAAATACAAGATGAAGCTCAATCCTGAAAAGTGTGCTTTCGGGGTATCTTCCGGTAAATTCCTCGGGTTCATGGTATCCCAAAGAGGAATCGAAGCTAATCCTGAGAAAATCAGGGCAATTTTGGATATGAAAGCACCCAAAACCATTAGAGAAATCCAATGCCTAACTGGTAGGGTGGCAGCACTGAATAGATTTATTTCTAGATCAGGGGAGAAATGTCTGCCATTTTTCAAAATTTTAAAGCAGGTAGCAGGTCAGAAAGGAAACATCTGGAATGATGAATGCCAGGGAGCATTGAAGACCTAAAAGACAAACTATCCCGACCACCCTTACTTGTTATGCCGACCAGAAAGAAGGAGCTACAACTATATTTAGCTGCTTCGTCGGTAGCGGTTAGTGCAGTCCTCGTACAAGAAGAGGGTAACATACAACAACTTGTCTA
The DNA here is from genome assembly GCF_041222555.1 of Hakea prostrata. Classification (NCBI taxonomy): domain Eukaryota; kingdom Viridiplantae; phylum Streptophyta; class Magnoliopsida; order Proteales; family Proteaceae; genus Hakea; species Hakea prostrata. Next base: position 32,439,212 of record NC_142602.1, on the reverse strand, counting down.
CTATGTCAGTCATGTCCTGAATGATGCCGAAACTCGCTACCCAGAAGTGGACAAACAAGCCCTGGCACTGGTTATAGCGGCTAGAAAACTCCGTCCGTATTTTCAATCTCATCCCATTACAGTGCTGACGAATTTACCACTCAAAAAAATCCTTCACCGACCAGACCTGGCAGGAAGGATGGTGACATGGGCAGTGGAATTGAGCGAACATCAAATAGAATTCAAACCCCGACCAAGCATCAAAGCTCAATCCCTGGCAGACTTCATTGTTGAAAAACAAGAAACAAGTCAGGAAGAAGACGAGCAACGGGTAGAATCTATCAAAAGATGGACTCGTTCGGTGGACGGATCGAGCAACTCGCAAGGAAGTGGAGCAGGCCTATTAATGAAGAGTCCTGGGGGATTTGAAATTAAATATGTCCTTTGCTTCAAGTTCAAAGCATCCAACAATGAGGCTGAATATGAAGCTATGTTAGCAAGACTCAAGATGGCCAAAGCTCTAAGCATTCAACATCTGGAGATCAAAAGTGATTCACAGCTGATTGTAAATCAGGTGAAGGGAGTTTATGGAGCTAAAGAAAGAAGGATGGAGAAATACCTGAACCTGGTCAACAATTACAAACAGTACTTTAAAGAGCTAGAAATAACTCAAGTACCAAGGGTTGAAAACGACCAGGCTGATTCATTATCTCGCTTGGCTACGGAAGGAATGGATATCCAAGCGCCAGTGATCTACCTTGAAGAGCTTGATAGCCCTAGCATAAACAAGGTCGACCACATGCAAATTTCAACCGAGCTGGGGTGGATGGAGCCGATCATACATTATCTTGACAACGACCAGCTCCCAGAAGACCAAAAAATTGCTCGTTCAATAAGACAAAGAGCGGCCAGGTTCACGATCAGGGACGGACTATTATACAAAAGATCCTTCACCCGACCACTTCTAAGATGTTTGGGACCAGTAGAAGCTACAAATGTGTTAAGAGAAGTTCATGAAGGAACCTGCGGATCACACGTAGGATACCGAACACTCTCTAATACAATTATACGCCAAGGATTCTATTGGCCGACCTTAGAAGAAGATGCCAAAGACTTTGTCAAGAAGTGTGACAAGTGCCAGGCACATGCAAAGATCTCCCATATCCCCTAGTCCCCTTTAACATCAACTCTATCCCCAATACCTTTTGCAAGATGGGGAATAGACCTGGTAGGGAAATTACCTAAAGCATCGGGAGGAAGAGAATACTTGGTAGTAGCAATAGACTACTTTACAAAGTGGGTAGAAGCTGAACCCCTTGCAACTATCAGTACCGAGCAGATGAAGCGTTTTGTCAAGCATAACATATCGTACAGATATGGATTTCCAAAAATATTAGTAACCGACCATGGAAAGCAGTTCGAGAATGCAGCATTCTCAACATTCTGCAAAGAACAAGGGATCGAGCATAGATTTTCTTCAGTAGCTTATCCCCAAAGTAACGGCCAGGTCGAAGTTACTAATAGAACCATGCTCGACGGGCTCAAGAAAAGGCTCGACCAGCTAAAAGGGAGATGGATAGATGAACTACCTAGTGTACTGTGGTCGTACCGAACAACTCCCAGGACGACCACAGGAGAATCTCCATTCCAACTAGCGTATGGAGCAGAAGCCAGAGTCCCAGTAGAAATCCAAATTGGATCACTTCGAGAAATAGAATTCGAAGAAGAAGCAAACATCGAAGGAATGCGAACCAATCTGGATCTGATTGACGAAGTAAGGGACAAAGCCCAGTTCCGTCTTGAAGAATATCAAAGAAGAATAGCGACATATTATAATGCCAAGGTTCGAAATGAACAATACTTGCCAGGCGAACTGGTACTTCGCCGAACAGCTGCTTCAGATCCGACCAATCAAGGGAAGTTATCCCCAAATTGGGAAGGACCATACATAGTTATACGACAAGTCGCCCCGGAGCATATCATTTACAAGATCCGGAGACGAGCGACAGGATCCCTCGATCATGGAATTCAAACAAACTCAGGAAATACTATCAATAAGAATAGCATCTGAGAAAGTCGTAAACATGACAAATTTTGAGCGTTTTATTCCAGTTTTGCCATTTATTTCAGTATGTAGACAACATGGGAGATTCATAATCCCAAGAAGTCAGATCAGTTTTTATATATAAATAAAGACATTTCTACAAATTACTACTCAACTTTGACAGAATGCTCAGAAAAGACCTGAAACTCTCAGGCAAAAAAGACCTGAAACTCTCAAGCAAAAAAGACCTGAAACTCTCAGGCAGAAAAGACCTGAAACTCTCAGTCAGAAAAGACCTGAAACTCTCAGGCAGAAAAGACCTGAAACTCTCAGGCAAAAAAGACCTGAGATTCCTAGGAAGGCCCTACGAATCTCAAGGTATAAAAGACCTAAGATATTACTTAGGCAGAAAAAGACCTACACCCAATAGGTAGTAAAGCCCTAACATTGCTTAGGCACGAAAACTTCATAATCATGTCAAGTTACCATGCCCGGGAGGTAAGGGTTATGAACGAGCAGTTGTTGACGAACAACTACTTAATTCATGACCGAACAAATCTTACTACACCGAACAGCATGGGTTGATATGATACAAATGCATGGTATGAACGAACAGATCCTATCATACCGAACAGAAGAGAATATGATACCAATAATCGTACTTGAGAATAACAAAAACTCATCACTGGTACCGAGCAAGAAGACTTGTCCAAAATAAAGAGTATCATTACAAAAGAAATTTTTTGCTAGCATACGAAAAAGTGGTCTACAAAAAAAAAAACCGACCAAAAGAAAAGGGACTACTCGGTTGCTACGAAGACGAGCCCAGGTTGATCAACATTCGCATGGTCGGTAGCCACAACTTCTGTGTTGGTTGAAGGACCGGCATCATCTTCCTCCTCAGGGGCCGGTTCCCAATCGGAGTTAAGAAAATCCCGAACATCCACCTTCTTCTGCAAAGGAAAGGCCTTTTTGCCTACCGCCCATGAAGGACGGGGAAGCTTCAACTCATCAAATATTCCAGGATCAACAAACCTGTGCAAAGGCTCAAGGTCGATGTCCGGGAACTTGTCAATGATTTTCGAATAAGTATCCCGCCGACCATATTTGAAACCAGGAGCTGCTACCTTGGCGACAAAGTCGATACATCCTTTTGTACGAACCCACCGACGAATCACATCATGCCTCAACTCTTCGGTAAGGTTCTCGAAGGAAGCAGGACAAGTTTGAGAAATCTGGTCGGTCAAATCTCTTATATATTGATCTTTTTCCAACTTCTCTTGCTCGAGCTTCGCAAAAGAGACATCTTTTGCATCCAAGGATTGCTTAAGCTTTGCATTCTCGAGCTCAAGATCGGTTATCCTCTCCTCGGCAGACTTGACCCGAGTATCAGAAACTGCTTTCTCTTCTTTCAAACTTACATTCTCAGCATTTAGAAGATCAAACCGACCAGTCATATCCTTGATTTTTTCATCAAGATGATGAATGGTTGATTGATCTCTCCGAGCAGTCTCCAAATTACCTCCCCAAGCTTGGGTCAAGGCACATACCAATCTACCAAGAAACAAAAATGATTATAAATCATTAAAGTAAGGAAATATTCGGGAGAAGAGTTGATGTTAAAGCTTATACCTAGTCATTATATCTTGAGTCCGATCTAGACCAGCCGTCCGAAGAAATTGCTGATCGGTAGGCAACAAGGCCCCGGGCAACCAAGCTTTGGCAACTTCGGTACCATCCACCTTATTATTTAACACATATGAACTCAGAGGAGGATCAGGAAGCAGAGTGCTCGGTGATTCTGTGGAGGGAGAAGGAGAGGCGTCCACGCCCGAACCAGCAATAAAGGACATTAGAGCCTGTTTCTTGCTCGGCCGTGGGGGTAAATCAGACACACCAACTGACCTCTTCGGAGCAGAAGGGGAAAGTGTCTGTTTCTTTTTATCGGACCGCGCACGATCAGGCTTAGTGGGAATTCTGGCCTCCACTTCCTCCATATCTTCCTCAGCTAATCGAGAACAGGCTGCTCGGCTAAGCAACACTACAGCAAAAACGAACATGTTAATCCCGATCAAAGGAAGATGGATAAAACTACATACATAAGTGTATAAATACACAAGAACACAAGAAGGACTCACCGGGCAGGAAACCCCAATGTCTTAGTACACTGGGATATTCCGGGAAAAAGCCATGAACAGCAAACATGTTTCTATCCCGGGATGGAAGCCGAACAATCCTCTCCCTAGCACGCTCCTCGGCTTCGGATAAAACAGGATAATCATTTGACCCTTCGATTGGTCCTCGGACCCAGTGTATGGGAAAAGACGGGGCAGAAGGTGGTCTGACAAAGAAAATTTTGGGACGCCATCCTCTGGTATTGGACGGAAGAGTACCAGTACCGACGAAATTACCCAACCAACCACACTGGGAGGCAGTCCGTTTGGACAGATAGAACCACCCGTCCTGTTCTTGTTTTTTTGTCATGAAAAAATGCAGGAAGAGAGGAAGAGTTGCTCGGACACCTACATTTTTACCCTGACAGAAACCCCAAAAACATATCACATTTCTCCAACTGTTCGGCACAAACATCCCCGGACACATTCGAAAGTGATTCATTATTTCCCTGAACAAAGGGTGCACGGGAAGACGAAAACCGCTCTTTAGAGCATCCTCATAAAGATCAAACTCCCCTGGTCGAGGAGAATTGGCCCATTCAAAAGAGGTCGGAACTCGAAGAACATGGTCGGATGGAATGTCATACTTTTGACGAAGAAAAACCAACCTATCTTCGGTCATCGAGGAGGGAAGAAAATCGGGACCAGTTGAGTACGGATCATAATCGATATGGTCGGGAGTAAGTTCCTTATTCTTCTCTACAGTATACTCTTCTAAAGTCAAACTATCCTTCCACCTTCGCCTCTCAACCTTAAAACGAGCCCGAGCACTCCTACCTACTACTTCAGGTCGGGATTCTATCTCTATCTGCTCATTACTAGTGGGTTCACGATCAAATACTGTTTCACAAGTATCATCGGAACGACCACTAGAGCTATGCATGGGTTTTGCAGGGTGATCGAACTTATGGGTACTAGAAACAGGAACAGAAGGATTCTCCTCTGATTTCCTTTTGTGTTTTGCACCTAAAGAACTTTTCTTCACTATAACCATGATTTCTCTAAGATCATCATGGAAGTTTAAAGAAGAAAAATGAAAAGGAAATACAGAACAAAGACAAAACACCACAGAGGAAAATATAAGACTCTACAAAAACCAAACCATGCTTGCAAACAAAATACAAAGATGCAAAAGAACAAAGAGAAGTTAAAGAAACTTACTTGCTTGGAAACGACTGAGGAGAGGGAAGAAGATCAGGGAAAAGAGCTTCAAAAAGCTAAAACCCAGCTATCGTATCTCAACAGTTGCAGAGAAGAAGATGAAAAAGAGAAGAGAAACAGACGCAAATACGAAATGCAGCAGAACAGAGAGGAGAAGAAGAAGAAGCCTGAGGAGGATGTATATATACATATTCAGATGCTAATCTAAAGGCTGGCATGCATACATCATCAACGGTAAAAATTCATCATTTCCAAATATCTACATCCAACGGCTACTGTAGCGCCTAGATGGACGGTGGGAGATGAAGCGTCTCTTCATCATAATAACGAGCATTTATTGCGAAGCGACAACAATGAAACATGTCAAACAAGGACGAACCCCGAAGAACGTGCATTGATTTACGTGCGCAAAAATGACGGCTATCCATGAGTGGGACGTTACAGATTTCGATAAAGGGGGTGATGGTCGGTCCGACCATGCATCCCCTAAATGAGAAAATAAACTCCCTTGAGCCGAACACACAGTCCTCGACCACAATGGATTGGGGGGCTTATGTTAATGACTAAAATGGTCATTCTGTATCCCCGGTTTGAACTAGCGGTTGCACGATCCGACCATGTTCGCAACCCAACAGGGTCCGACCAGGAGGTTCATGGTAGGACCGACCACACTAATAAATCCATCCGAATAGTAGTATGAGATGGTCTGATGAAGGTAGACTCCTACCACCCAACAACTGGAGAAGAGAGTTAGTTAGGTAAAAGGACTCTTCTAAAGAGTTACTCTCCTACAATAACTCAAAGCAAGGTTATTTCGAATATAACTCTATCACCATACACTATATAAAGACCTCTGGTAAACACTAGAGGGCAGGTAATCATACTTCTTGTGATCAATTACTTGAATTCTCTATTGAGTAGTTGAGATCATATTATTGGTACTGACTTGTTCGTCGGAGACGTACCTCGACCCTTCAAGGTCGAGCTCGTATCTTGCAGGTTCTTGACAGGGAAGGACGAGTGAGATTCCGTATCAACAATAGGTAACTTCATATTAAGAAATAAACAAGATCAATCCACCAATGCTTAGTTCGTGGTAAAATGAGTCATACATATGATATGGGGCTAAACGTCATGTTTACTATATGAATGTCAAGAAGGAGCTCTTTGGCTCATTATTTCTTGGTGCAAATCTGAAATAGTGAATTAATTATATAAATTAATAGTCAAAATTTAAAGTTTTACATGCATCCACATCTACATTTGTTTGGAAGCAAATTTAAATAATAATAATAATAATAAACATGAATAAAAACTTGTGATAGGATTAATTAAGAGTTTTTTATGTGTGAATTTCTTAGTGGACCACAAATTAATGTTGGGTCTCTTTAGTGCAATATATTACGTGTGGGTTCTAGCAAGAGTAACACTTTTAGTCGCCGTTAAGTATATTCAAATTTCAAGCATAGATAGACTAAAATGCCTCTCTTGTTTTATTTTTATTTTTTTTGGATTTTTTTAACCATATAATTAATGCTTAATGATCAATTATCTCTTTTTAAAATTATATATTAGCACAATGTATTAAATAATTTGAGGGGCATTTTGATCATTTTATGTTTAAAAGTTGAATATACTTAATAGCGACTAACGGTGTTAGTCTACTTAAGACCCACACGTAATATATTGCATTGAAAATGACCCTTAGTTTATGGTCCACTAAAGAAACCCACATGTAAAAACACTCGATTAATTAAATAACTAGTCTTTGCGTTGTAATGTTAGCCTTTACACCGGCCAGGAAGCACTACCCAAAAGGCAAGCAACAACTCAACCATTAGACTATTGAGAATGTTATAACAAAAAGTGCACGCAATGCAAGCTATGTTACCAAAAAAAACTGCACCCTAAGTAATGGTATAAAGGAAGTACTTAATAAAGGAATGAGATAACCAAAACTGCTTCTGTCCCTTTGCTATTTCTTCTTCGTAAGTTTGATCTTCTGAACCCTTCTTTCATTCTGTTCCCATGTTCCTAAGTTCTTAACAATCTGGGTGGATCCCTTGTGATTCTCTGCCAGATACATGTTTGGAAAAATCAAATTTCTAATTTGATTTGTCATTTATAGTTATATAAATAAGTAAATATCAGTTACCTCGCATTTTGGATGATCAAACGAAATTTGTTCCTTTCTTAATTGGATTATATCTCTTATTTCCCCCATAAATAAGTAAATATCAGTTACCTCCAACTAGGGGACCCAAAAAAAAATTCAAGTTTTGATCAAAACCCTTGAAATTTCATTGAAACTTGTCGAAATCTGGTTCAACCTAGCTGGACCAATTTGTTCATGAGAAAAAATTTCTCAAATTTTGTGGAAAACATTGGAAATTTCGTGAAAACTTCAAAAATTTTGTAGAAATATAGGACTTTTTCCTGCAAGTTTTGTAGCTTTCCCAAATTTTTTATTTTTTTGTTTCTTTCATGTTTCCACAAATACCACGATAAATACGCCATCCATCAGGACTTCCCTATCCAAATTGTGTATTCCCTCAGACTGGTTATCTTAGGCATGTTAATGACCAGATTTATAAAGTTACAGTTGTCGATTACCTTGACAACCATAGGCATAAAATATCATGAGATGTCTATGTTTGTTGGTTAGACGAGAGGATGTTACATGTATAGTACTACTCAGCTCATATGATGAATCCACCAAGACACTCCTCTTGGCACTGAATTGTACTTTTCTTTTATTATCAGTTACTTTGTATTTGATATTTTGAAGTTTTTTCTATATATTGAATGTTCTATACTTAAGTAATTAAGTTTATAGTGTACTTCTCGGACAACTATACATTGATATTATGTACATTGAATGACATATCTACATTGATTTTTTTTTTTTAGCAAAAATACAGTCAATGTGTTCTTTATGCTCTAATTAGCTTAAATGTAGAGTCTCACCTTCAAATACTCCCTAAAACCTGTCGATTCATGTCAAAAGTTTCACAAAAAAAGTCCTAAGTTTTCTTAAAATTTCTCAGTTTCATACCTGGTTTCCCATTTTCACCTGATCGAAACTTGAGTTTCCCTCGAATTTTTTTCTATGCCCTTAACTACAAAATGCTTTAATTTAAATCCCAAATTACCCTCAAATAACCTAGTAGTTAAAATCTTAAATTACCATCAATTAATATTATTGTTAAAATTATAAAATACCATCTATTAACTTAGCAGCTAAAAACCCTAGATTACGCTCAATTAATTTTATTTTTAAGACTCCAAAATACCACTATGCTCTCCTTTTATAGAGTTTACATGGGATATGAATCTTGATAGAATTTGAATCAAACTCAGAGTTTCTATCTGACTCAACCAATTAGGGTTTTGACGTACTAATGGGACTGGCTTAGAGAGATCAAATGCATAATTCCACTGTTGAATTTGAGGATCAAGAAGTCGTGAAGCTCTCTTCCAAAAATCAACTCCATCGGAAACCGGATGACCGTGTGATTTTAGGGGGAAAAATTATCTGATAGTCAAATTTTCAAAAATATTTACTCAATAAAACATTGTGTAAATTTTTTTTACTTAAATAGATAAAAACAATTATTACCAAATCTTAAATTTTGTCATAATTTTTGCTGTCTAATTAATACTATACCATAAACTATCCAAATGTCCCTCAAGTCTTTTATATAAAAACTTTTGAGAAGCACTTACTAATTCATTTAATCTAGAAACAATTCTAGGGCCAACAACCTCTTGTCTTTTGTAGCTCTTAGTCCTCATATTATTCATCAGTTTCATTGGTTGCAATGATAGACTAAAGGATAATTTGAATAGCTCATGGCAGAATATTATCTAAGCGGAAAAACTTATGACAAGATTTGAGATTTGGTAAATATTTTTAAAAATAGAATCCATTTGAGCAAGATTTTTCTTAAAATATCTTATTGAATAATTTTTTTTTTAAAATCTTACTATTTGAAAAAAAAAATTCATTATTTTAAAGATCTAAAAATATAGAAAAATATAGTTGGAAGGCCTTGAGAATGGATAGGCTGTATATTCATAAAATTCAATCATTCGTTTTGGTAGATTAAATCTCGACCGTTGAAAATTTTTATTTATTAATACTTATTTTCAATTCATATTTCAGTGATTGTGGAATAACATCTTAATTTACTATTCTAGCCAATTAATTATTATGGACCTCGTGCACTCCTCTACCGGCTAAAATACCTAATTTTATAAACCAACACTTTTAAACATTAGCTATAGAGGTGGAAGTGATAGAGGTGGAATTGTGAACCCATCAAATTTTATAAACTAACACTTTTAAACATTAGCTATAGAGGTGGAAGTGATAGTGATGGAAGTGTGGAACCTATCAGGACTGTTTTTTGTCACTTCTTTCACTTTCTTGCTGCACCATAGACGGGTTCCTACCTTTCTTCCCCTACTAAGCTTATTTCCGTTTACATTATTTCTTCTTCTTTTCAATTATTGGGTTATATACATTATTCATTTTCCCCACCAAGGAGCTGCAAATTTATATAAGCTATTTTGTTTTTCTCTCTTTCTCTCTTTCTCTGACTTTCGAAATTGATGAATGAGATTAAAGATGATGAATTGTTTGCGTTAACTAGTCAATTTATGTTAACTTTTTATTGGTATCCTCCCATGTTTCAGTGTCACCTTCATAATTTTACATCCATAATCTTCTCTGATATAATGATATTCGATATTTATAGGCAATTTCATATTAAGAAATAAACAAGATCAATCCACCAATGCTTAATTTGTGGTAAAATGAGTCATACATTTGATATGCGGCTAAACGTCATGTTTACTATATGAATGTCAAGAAGGAGCTCTTTGGCTCATCATTTCTTCGTGCAAAACTAAAATAGTGAATTAATTATATAAATTAATAGTCAAAATTTAAAATTTTACATGCTTCCACATCTACATTTGTTTGGAAGCAAATTTAAATAATAACAATAAACATGTATAAAAACTTGTGATGGGATTAATTATGAGTTTTTTACGTGTGAATTTTTTTTTAATGGACCACAAATTAATGTTGGGTCTTTTTAGTACAATATATTATGTGTGGATTTTAACCAGACTAGCACTCTTAGTCACCATTAAGTATATTCAAATTTCAAGCATAGATGGACTAAAATGTCTCTCATTTTTTTTAATATATATATATATAACTGAGGAGCATTTTGGTCCTTTTATGTTTAAAATTTGAATATACTTAATGCCGCATAATGGTGTTAGTCTACTTAGGATCCATACATAATATATTACATTAAAGAACCCTTACTTTATGGTAGGAAAGTATAAGAAAAAATTCACTACCCAAAACGCACCCTAAGCAATGCTATAAAGGAAGTACTTAGTAAAGGAATGAGATAACCAAAATTATAATCTCCAAAACTGCTTCTATCTCTTTGCTATTTCTTCTTCGTAAGTTTGGTCTTCTGAACCCTTCTTCCATTCTGTTCTCATGTTCCCTATAAGCTAACAAAATGAATGTAAGAGGGTTCTACAGTTAAGAGTATTTTAGGGTTTTGAAGAAATGTTTAATACTATGAATATAATTTAACTGAAAAAGCTAACAAAATGGATGTAAGAGGGACTTAACAATCCGGGTGGTTCCCTTGTGATTCTCTGCCAGATACATTTTTGAAAAAATCAAATTTCTAATTTGATTTGTCAATTTATAGTTATATAAATAAGTAAATATCATTTGCCTCCCTTCTTGGATGATCAAATGGAATTTGTTCCTTTCTTAATTGGATTATATCACTTATTTCCCCTCTTACATCCATTTTTTTAGCTTTTTCAGTTAAATTATATTCATAGTATTAAATATTTCTTTGAAATCCTAAAATACTCTTAACCATAGAACAAATTCAGTCGAAACCTACGAAATTTCTCATTTTGGGAACTTCAAAACAAAAAATTAGGGGACCGAAAAAATCTCAAGTTTTTATCAAAACCGTCGAAATTTCGTTGAAACTTGTCGAAACCTGGTTCAACCTAGCGGACTAGCTGGTTCATGAGAAGAAGAAAAAATTCCAAAATTTCGTGGGAAACATGGAAAATTTCGTGAAAACTTGAAAATTTTCGTGGAAACTTGGGAAATTTAATAGTAACCTGAGACTTTTTCCTACAAGTTTTATAGCTTTTCCAAATTTTTTATTTTTTTGTTTATTTCATGTTTCCACAAATACCAAAACTAATACCCCTTCTATCAGGATTCCCTATCTAAATTGCGTATTTCACCAGACTGGTTATCCAAATTTTTGGAAGTGAAAATTGTAGAGGATGTGAATCCAATACTACTTACTTATATCTTATATGAATTGATTGAATAGTAAATACCAATGTCAAAACTGGAGAAGGCAGAATTTACCAAAAAAAAAAAAAATTGGAGAAGGATGAAGAGCCAATTAGAGAAGGAGGGGGAGGAGATAGCAAAGAATTAACATAAACGTACAAAAAATTAGTTATGTACGTTACTCAGATTTAGAATCTTGACCAACAATGGCACACATGTCAAAGACAAATTGATGTGTAACTGGTATCATCAGGGAATCTGGATCACCTCCCCGTCGGGGGAGCAGTTTGTGCTCCCCAATGGCTTTACCACCACAAAATACAGTGGGCCCCATAGGTGAAAAAATAAGAAAATATTTTGAAAAAAAAAAACTCATTTTTTCACTTGTGGGCCCCACTGTATTTTGTGCTGGTAAAGCTCTATGCTCCCCTGATGGGGAGAAGATCCGGACTCTCATCGGGGGGTGGGTACCTCGGTCAAAGTAGAATTGATCTGTAGGTGTGTAACTACATAGCGTAGGTCATATTATTCCTACCAGGAAAATATAATTATTTTCAAAAAAAGAAATCTAATGAGCCATGTCTTAACGTAAGAGGATGACCTTATAATGTTAATGGAGATTTTTCGATGCCATCCCTTCAGTTACTCCCAATATTAATGTCATCTCTCAATTGCCCATTTTATTAGTTAGACCTTTATTTATTAACATCATTAGTTTTAATTAATTTTTGTTTATTAATTCCCAGTATTATCCTGACATTCTAAGTTTTAAAAGACTATCGATAAATCATATCTTCCAAAGTTTACGAGTATTTTGATTGGAAGGATAAAAAGTCACTAATATAGAGGGAGACGAAAATTTGAGTAGATTGTAAGTTTTTCATTCAAGATTATTCTTGTCCTTTTGAAATATATAACTTGTCTATAGCAGCACTTCACTTCGATTTCCTAACAACAATGATGGTTTTTAACATATTTCACCGTATAAGGGGTGTGATTGATAAATTGAAATAATTCAAAAGGTAACATTAATATTAGGGGATAACTCAGGGGATGGCACGTAAAATTTTCCTGATTTGAGCCCTGGCTAGTGAGGGTGCAGCCTAAGATGAGATGTCATAAAAGGGTTTTTTTGAGATGTACATGTAAAAGAAAAATAGATTACAAAAAAATATATATACTTTAGTCAATACACATCCATATTGGATACAACCGGCACCATACATATCAATACATCTCTGTATTGAATTATACTAAAATACATAACCTAGTACGAGACGATACCTCTACTGAAATCACAAGAACGATCTGTAGAAATTCTCACCACAATTCCGAGGAGCTTGCTATGGAACTCATCTAATGGCTCTACCAATCTAAAGAGCCAATTGACATTTATGATTTGAAGATATGCTTGTCGAGACCATGAAAGTTTCTTTAAAAAGCCAGATTGAGGATGATAGCATTGCGGAGGTAGCAGAACTGTTGATGGTTATGCATCAAGGTTGTTTGCAAGCTAATTATTATGAGTCAATTGAGAAGCTGAGGAAATCTAGCTCACTGGCAGAAGCTGTTTCTCAATGCAGAGAGATGGTAATTATATAATTGATGCGTCCAAAATCTACTTAGCCTTTAGATTCTTGAGGAATGACATGCAAAACAGTGTTAGATGTGGCCCGACCATGGGGTCGGGAGGCCACCTCCGAAAGCTAAGTCAGTAGTGGAACTAATCACAAAGCTCTCGTGAATTGCAGAGCTTGAATTGAATATAATAGTGAGGCAAACGATTTAGATACCTCCGTTGGGTGTAATGCTTTAAGTTTATATAAGATTTACCTCCCTTCCTTGACCGTTGGATTCATTCGTACCTCCTCTTGATGGCCGTTCGATCTTAGAGTTTTACTCCTTTTTTGTAGATAGTGGCAGTTTCCATGATTAACACGATCACCTCCCTTCGCATAATGGGAATTTCTGTTTATAACTCAATCAGTCATCGCAAAGTCCATGGAATCATGCTCATCTCCTCAACCGCAAGGTTCCTTCTTCCCCACATAATTGTCTGGTTCGAACTTCTGGCAAATCTCGACCATGGTTTAACCATTCCCGACTGAAATTTATTACCCAACCACAGTCAGACCTGATTCGGTGCTATTTTATCCCTGTCAATAATACCAATGATGATGGACTTAGAGCCAAAGCCAGAGTCTAGGTCTATGTTGGTGGATTTGCAGAGGCCGTCAAAAACCATGCCATTGCAGCCCGAAGATGGTTGGACGCTTTAAGAGAAGTTAAAATGAAGAGCTTGAGTTTGCGTCTGCCCCTTTCTCGAGTTACAGGGTTTAATTTGCAGGATTTTATGCATCATTATCCATGAATAGTGATTACCTAATCATCAACCAAGCCAAACCAAACCAAACCGTCTTTCTCACAGGTCCTTGCTTCACATTAGTATTAATGGACAATATTAGGTTGATCAAAATTGACTTAGAAAGAAAGAATGTCTCACTGTTACAGGAAAAAGAAATTTCTATATAGCAAAAGCCATAGGGACTTCTTGAAATAGGATGTTAAAGAGTGAGCAGTAAGCAGCAGCTATCCATCTTAGACTCCCTAGAAAAACTTGGCTGAGACTAAATTCCACCTAGATTTCTTGCCATTCAAACTTAGCATAACTCTTTGCCCAACTAGATCGTTATTTCATCAAAAATTTAAACTACAACTCAACAGTGTTGGGTTTGTGATAAAATCACTTTATCCCTTTTTGAGTTCAAATTTGAATTTGGTGGGTCTTACTTAACGTTAAACATGGGTTAGGTGTTTGGTATAATTAAGAGGGCTTTGGGAGAGGTAAATAAGGTGAGAAAAAGAGAGTTTCTAGGGAGTTCTAAAGTGGGTTTTGAGTAAAAACGGGATTGAGCTTTTAAAACTCTTCTTCTTCTTGTGGTTTTGCAAGAAAATGGTTTTTTCTCTCTTGTGTTATTCTCCATTGCAACTCTATTGAAACTTAAGCTTGGATTGAAGGGTTTTTTTCAAGGCTTAAGGTGGAAGGGTATTTTCAAGGAAGTTTGAGTGGTGGTGTAACCGGTTGAGGTAACATTGTATTATTCTCAAATCTTGTACTATTTTGAAGATTAAAAAAGTGAAATCCCTCTCCATGGATATACATTATCTTGATTATTTCGGATTAGTGAACCACGTAAAATTCTTTTGTGTTGTTTGCATTTATCTTCATTCTTGTGGTGGTTTTTTGTTATTTGTTTTGTGATTGTTTTCAACTTATTTGAACAAGTTCCTTAGTTTATTTATTCATTTGGGTGATTTGTTTAATTACCCGGTTCCTTGGATTGGGTCTTGTCTTTTACAATTGGTATCAAAGCATAGATTTTATACATTTATTTTGGAGACAATGAGTACTCATACATTTAGGGTGGATCAATTTGATGGAAAGACAAATTTTGAGCTATAAAAAATGAAGATGAAAGATTTGTTAATTCAAAATGGTTGTCACAAAGCATTGTTGGGAAAAAATAAGAAACTGGAGAGAATGAAAGATAATGATTGGGAAGAGATAGATTTCAAAGTCATGTCTACTATTCAATTGAACTTGTCCAATGAAGTTTTGTCATGAAAAATCGGCGATAAATTTTTGGTCAAAATTGGAAAGCATCTACCAAACAAAATCTCCCTCAAATAGAATTTTCTTTAAGAATGAAGGATGGTTCAAATATTTATAATCATTTGAATGAGTTTAACAATATACTTTGTCAATTGGAAAATGTTGAAGAAAAGATGAAGGAAGAAGACAAGGCGGTGATTTTACTTTGCACTCTACTGGAATCTTATAATCATTTAATAACAACCTTAAGTTGTAGTAAGGGGGATTCTCTTGACTTTGATTCGGTTTGTAGTACATTACTTGCCGATGAACTCTAGAAAAAGGCTTCTTTGGGAAGTTCTATGAAGATGGGTTCGGAAGCTAATATGATAATGGGTAAAAGCAAGGGACGTCATGATTCTTCAAAAGGTTCTTCAAAAAACAAATCAAGACATTGTTCTAAATCCAAGGGGCATGATGGCAAGTATAATTATCGGTTTTATGGAGAAAGTGGACATCTTAAAAAGAATTGTTTCAAAGAAAGAAAAATGATTCTAACTCGGGAAATGAAAAAAGTAAAGAGATTTTTGGTAAACATTCTAAGGAGGCAAATCAAGTTGTAGCTATCACATCTAATATTATCAAAGATGAAGTGTTGCTAGTGGGTTGTAATTCAGAATTTCACCAAAATTGGGTTCTTGACACCGGTGCAACACATCATATGTGTCCACACAAATCTTGGTTTAACACATATGAGCCATGTGAAGGAGGATCGGTGAAGATGAGGAATGATTCCACTAGTATAACACTTGGCATTGGATCGGTACATTTGAAGATGTTTGATAGCATTGTTCGCACACTTGAAAATGTTAGACATGTTCTGGACATGACAAAGGTTTGATTTCTTTACCTACTTTGGAGAAAGAATGTTTTAAATTTTCCGGAGGAAATGGAATCCTCAAAGTTTCAAGAGATGCTCTTGTTATCATGAAGGGAATCCGGGTTGATCTCTTGTACAAGTTGTTGGGTAGTTTCATTATTGATGATGTTGCAAATGTGACGGTTGAGAAAGGAGATGTTCCTTTAGGTTATGGCATCGAAGACTTAGGCACATGAATGAAAAAGGTAAGAAAATTTTGATGGAAAAGAAACTTATCCTAAATCTAAATTTTTTAGAGAATGAATTTTGTAAGCATTGTGTCTATGGGAAGCATCATAAAAGGGCTTTTAAAGCCGATATGCACACAAGTAAGGGGATTGTTGATTATATTCACTCGAATGTTTAGGGTCCATCACCGGATTTGATCTTATGGTGGTGCTCAATACTTTGTTATTTTCATTGATAATTTTTCAAGGAAAGTATGGGTGACAATTCTCAAGTCAAAGAGTGATGTGTTAATAGAACTTCAAGGTTGAGGTGGAGAAAACAACCGGTAGGAGCATCAAAGTTTTAATAACAGATAATGGAATGGAATATGCAAAGAATGAATTTTGTAGTTTTTGCAAAGAGGTAGGAATTGTATGGCATCATACGGTTGTGCATACTCCACAACAAAATGGAGTGGTGGAGCGCATGAATAGAACATTGATGGAGAGAGTTCGGGCTATGATTAACAATGCAAACTTGGAGAAAGAATTGTGGGCAAAAGCGTTGTTGACGGCATGCTATCTTGTGAATAAATCTCCTTCAATGACTTTAGGTGGAAAGACTCCAAATGAGGTATAGCATGGAACTCCTTGTGATTATTCGGATTTGAAAATTTTTGGATGTGATGCATATGCTTTGATTCCAAGTTGTCAAATGAGCAAGTGATCCAAAATTCAAGAAGTGCATTTTTGTAGAATATAGTAAGAATGTGAAAGGGTATCGGTTATGGGATCCTAGTACCCATAAGATCATTATAAGTCATGATATACATTTTGATGAATCATCTATGTTGATTAAGGGGGTGGAAAAAAACGTAGTGAAGAAAAATCAATTGTTGAGGATACCCATGAACTTCACATATAACCTACGAGTTCTTCAAATGAGGATGCTAATGATGATGATGATGTTATGGATCTTGATAATCAAGATGTACAAGGAGAAATTCAAGAAGAAACACCGATTGGCGTTGAAAAAGAAATTGTGGTACCTTTGGAAGAAAGGCCTACAAGACAAACTCATTTGTAGGAAAGGTACAAGGATTGTGTTGATCCAAATACTCTAAGAGCTTTGGTGGCATTAAATGAAGAACCAAATACATTTCTTGATGCCATCAATGCGGATGATGCAAAGCATCAGAAGGATGCAATGAAGGAAGAGTTTCAAGCACTTCAAAGAACAAGACATGGGATTTGGTAGAATTGCCAAAGGGAAGAAAAGACATTGGTTGTAAATGGGTGTGCAAACTCAAGAGAGGTATAAGGCAAGGCTTGTTGCCCAAGGCTTTGCACGAAAGGAAGGTATAAATTTCTTTGAAGTATTTGCCCCGTTGTGAAGTTGATGACTATTAGGTTGGTGCTTGGACTTATTGCTATGCATGACTTGGAGCTTGAACAAATGGATGTAAAAACAACGTTTTTACATGGTGATCTCCTTGAAGAAGTGTACATGAGGCAACCGGAAGGATTTGTTGAGAAAGGCAAAAGGAAGCTCGTGTGCAAGTTAAAGAAGTCCTTATATGGACTTAAACAAGTTTCAAGACAATGGTACAAAACTTTTTGACTCCTTCATTTTAAGTCTTGGTTATAAAAGAAGTGAATATGATCATTGTTTATACATTAAGTTCTTTGATGATGGTTCATATGTGATTTTAGTTTTATATGTGGATGATATGCTATTAGTGGCGAAGAATAAAGCTAAAATTAAAGAGCTCAAAGGATGTTTGAGCAAGAGGTTTGAAATGAAGGATCTTGGTCAAGCCAAACAAATTCTTAAAGTTGAAATTCAAAGAGATAGAATGAATGGGACTTTTATCACTTTCACAAAAGTCCTTTATGAAGAAAATTCTTGAGAAGATTGGTAAATGTAAAGAAAATGCGGTTTCAACTCCATTGGGATCACATTTCAAATTATCTTCCAATGATAGCCTAATACGGAAGATGAAAAGGGCAAGATGTCCTTATGCAAGTCTAGTTGGGAGCTTAATGTTTCTAATGGTGTGCATTAGGCCGGATATTGCTCATGCAATTGGTGTGTTGAGTAGGTTTAAAGCAAATTTCGAAAAGAAGCATTGGGAGGCGACAAAATGGGTGCTTTGATATTTGAGAAGCACAAGTGACTATCACATTTAGCAAATTCAAGGTTATGTGAATGCTAGTTATTGTGATGATCGTGATAAGAGGCGATCTACAATGGGGTATGTTTTCAAGTATTGCAATGGTCCAATAAGTTGGATGTCTAAGCTTCAAGCGACAGTAGCATATCAACTACCGAAGCGGAATACATGGCGGCAACGGAAGCTTGTAAAGAAGCGATGTGGCTTCAAGGTTTGATGGGTGAGATTGGGATTGAGTCAAAATGTATGCATTTGTTTTGTGATAATATGAGTGCAATTTACTTAGCCAAGAATCTAGTACATTACAAGAGGACAAAGCATATATTGGTACAATATCATTACATTCAAGAAGTCATTAAAGACGGAAGGATCCGATTGTTAAAAGTTGAAACCAATGAGAATGTGGCGGATATGCTTACTAAGGTTGTCCAAGGAGAGAAGTTGAATTAGTGTCTATCTTCTCTTAGTTTCAAGAAACATGATTTGGCAAGTAAGTGCTTTCCATCAAGATGAAGATTGTTGGATTTGTGATAAAAATCACTTTATCCCTTTTTAAGTTCAAATTTGAATTTAGTGGGTCCCACTTAGTGTTAAATATGGGTTAGGTGTTTGGCATAACTAAGAGGACCTTGGGAGAGGTAAATAAGGTGAGAAAAAGAGAGTTTCTAGGGAGTTCTAAAGTGGGTTTTGAGTAAAAACGGGATTGAGCTTTTAAAACTCTTCTTCTTCTTGTGGTTTTGCAAGAAAATGGTTTTTTCTCTCTTGTGTTCCTCTCCATTGCAACTCTATTGAAGCTTGAGCTTAGATTGAAGAGTTTTCTTCAAGAGCTTAAGGTGGAAGGGTATTTTCAAGGAAGTTTGAGTGGTGGTGTGACCGGTTGAGATAACATTGTATTATTCTCAAATCTTGTACTATTTTGAAGATTAAAATAGTGAAATCCCTCCCCGTGGATGTAGCTAATCTCGATTATTTCGGATTAGTGAACCACGTAAAATTCTTATGTATTGTGTGCATTTCTCTTTCATTCTTGTGGTAGTTTGTTGTTATTTGCTTTGTGATTGTTTTCAACTTATTTGCACAAGATCCTTAGTTTATTTTGTTTATTTTGGTGATTTGTTTAATTATCCGGTTCCTTGGATTGGATCTTGTCTTCTACAAACAGCACAATGCACCATTAAACAGGGGCGGACCCACTAAGGGGCCACCCCCCCCCCCCATTTTTAAATTTTTTTATAATTTCCTTAGCTATTTCATTTTTTATATTAATTTCCTTCATTTTTTCTGCTTTTTTCTCTTCTCACATGTGAAATATCACTATTTGCCCCCCCCCCCCCCCAATATTTTGATGATAAAGATAATAATATATATAAACTTAGATATGTTGGTTACAGGCCATATGAGGCATGGTCTCAGTGCACCTGAGTCCTATAAGTTCATCTGATAAACTAAATAACCAGGTTCTTGCTGCATCTTGTTTTAAATTACATACTTCTAATTTGGTTGTGATTGGTATTATCCTTGCCAAAATAGGGAAAAGAGTGGGGGATAGTTGATATGTTTTGCCAACTTTTGTGAGGATGTCCCCTCCTAGGTAATCACACCAAATATATTTGGGTTGCATGTCCTGTTCTTGTGCTTTCTGTAATACTTCCCAAATAGCTTGTAGCAAGTGCTGCAACATTTGTTCTGAAGTTTCCTGTCCCTTTCGTACATCTCGAATTCTCCCTTCCCATAGTAATCCGACTTGACAACTGTCTCGGTTCAGTTCATCAGATATCCCTACACACAGTAAGTGGTAAGTTTCCAAAGTTAAAGTGTAAGTGCATACATTTAATGCAAGTGTTCTGGTATAAAGTAGCATTATTGGTATAATCAATGTTTTTTATCCCAATATTGAGATCGTTCATCCATCTGTTGACATTTCCAATTATTTGAGATGGGTTGGTCATCTTTTTACTATATAATTTGACATTTCTTGCTAGCCAAATGAAATAACAGCAAATTATAAAATTTGATAAGAACCAAATTTTAGTGCTTTTGTCAAAATGGTAATCAGTTAAAAAGGATGTGCATAAATTAAGAATAGAAGTGCTTCTGATGTGTTCCATTCTGAGTCCCAGTGGTCCGGCAGCCCAAATTCTTTTTGTCCATTCGCAAGAGATAAAAATGTGCCAAAGTGATTCTTCCTTGTTGTTGCACAATTCACATGTTGTACTCATTCCTGCCCATTTGTTGATGATCAACTTGGTTGGCAATCCTGCATTTAAGAGTCGCCAAAAGAAAATTTTAAACTTCGGATGAATAGGTAATTTCCATAGAAAATTCCACCAACGGGGAGAACTTTGTAGGGACTCATTATTATCTATATTAGACAACGCAATTCCTGCTAGTTTTGCAGTAAATTCTCCTGTTGTTGATAATAGAGATAACCATGAGTCATGTGTTGGGGATGGGTGGATTGGGATATCTAGCTACGAAATAAAAGAGATTAGTGGATCGGTAATTCTTTGGTTGTTCAGATCCCTTCTTCGCTGATGATAATCAGTGTAAACTTCTTGTACCGTTGCATTCCTTTTCCCTAGCTGGAGATTGATGTTGCCTGTCCTATGATCCGGCGTTGGCTGTACCCATGGGTCAAACCAAAAGTACGTGTTTCTTCCGTCACCAATTTTCCTCTGTACCATGGTTTGTAGTGTAGGGAGAATGGTGGTCATACTATTCCATATCCATGATTCTTTCTTTTTTACAACTTTAGGATCAAATATGGAAGAGTTGGGGAAGTATTTTGCATTGAGAATTCCACCCCACAAAGTCTGCGGTTGATTGATGAGTCTCCATCCTTGTTTGAGCAGTAATGCACTGTTGACTTGTTCCATTCTTCTGAAACCTAACCCTCCTTGTTGCTTGGGTTTGCAGCATTGGTCCCAAGAGATTAGCGTCAATTTTTGTTGGGTTTTCCCAACCAAAATCGTTGACAGATTGTATCTAGTTTCCTGCAAATCAATTTGGGAAACCGAAAGCACTACATTAGATAAATTGATTGAGATTGAATGGACAGATTTCATGAGTACTTCCCTCCTACGTAGGATAAAGTTGAAGCTTTCCAGGTGGTCATTTTGTTTCTCATTCTATCAATGAGATGGTCATAATGTTTTTTCTTGCTTCTTCCATGGAACATTTTATTTCCTAGGTAGGTTGCATTCTTTTTCATTTCTTGAATGCCAAGCACCGATAGGATTGCTCCTTTGTTGACCTGGTCCACATTTCTTGAGAAAAAACCCCACTTTTGTCAAAATTGATTTCCTATCCTATGATGTCCGAGAACAAGTCGATGGTAGCTTGAATTGCTAAGACATCTTCATTTGTTGCTCTGCAGAATAGAAAAGTGTCATCCGCAAAAAAGAGATGGGAGACTTCCGTAGCACACCTGGCTACTTTAATTCCTTTAAAGAGGTTGAGATCCCTATATTCAATGAGTAACCTTGATAGGACTTCCATAATCATGAGAAAGAGGTATGGACTTAAGGGGCATCCCTGCCTGAGTCCCCTAGAAGCAGTGAACAATTGGAAAGGGCTTCCATTCAGCTTTATTGAGTATGATACCGAAGAAATCAAGGTTTTGATAAGTTGACACCAATGGTTGTCGAAGCCCCACATTCGAAACAAGTTAATGATGACTCCCCACTCTACTCTGTCATATGCTTTGGACATATCTAGTTTAAGAGCAACATATCCAGTTTTGGATCTAGTTGTGCTCATAAAATGGAAGATCTCATGTGCAATCATAATGTTGTCCATGATTTGTCTATTGGGGACAAAGGCGCCTTGACAGGGAGAGATGATATTATGCAAACAAGGTTTGAGTCTTTTAGCAAGGATTTTTGCTAAAAGTTTATAGGTAACATTGCATAAACTGATAGGACGAAAGTCCGACACTTTCCTAGGGGTTTTAGATTTAGGGATGAAGCAAACAAGGGTATGGTTAATGCCAAAAGGTAACTCTGAGGTGAGAAAGAAATTATGGACAAAGAGGCATAAATCTGTTTTTAGCAGTTCCCAATTCTCTTGGTAGAAATAAGCATTAAACCCATCCATCCCTGGTGCCTTCAGGTGCATTTAACAATATTTGTGGTGCAAAGGCAACCACAAACAAAAAAAACCACAACGTTAAACACAATTCTTTTATTTGTGATTCTTATTCAATAAAACAATACATTTTTATCATGTGCACTTACTTTCAAGGTGGCAGGTAAACTCCATTTTTACCGTGCGGGGTTGATCGTTCTTGTTCACTTAGAGTAGGAAACTAATGCTACATAGTCTTTCTTCCAACGCAATACTTCGAGCGGATTGTCGGCGGATCCGGAAATCAAGAGGAGATTAGATCAGAGGTAAAAGTGAGCACTCTTTCATTCAGATTGAGTGCATTACAAATGTGGTTGCAATTTCTACATTAGCACCTGGATATCTGATATGGCCAATTTCCCCCATGATCTAAGGTGTCAGGGATTCTCTATTGTGTTGAGGGTGGACACAATCTAGTGCATCCTGAGGTAATGAGATCTTCAATGGAAGCTCTTTGGGATAATGGGCATCCATAAATATTATTTAAAAAGGTCCCCCCATCATTTGTTTGATTTTATAAATAAAATGTCTGTAAGGTAATAACTACCATTGATTGTGGGTTTAAATCCTCTGCCACATAATAGCGGCCATCTCGCGGTATGTCATAGAGAGTCCACGTATTCCTCATAATTCCTACGGTTGGATGATAAGGTTCTCGACCGTTTCTCTTGTTCTCGATGCTCGACGCTGAATCCTTTTCCTGGTCTCCATTGGTATTTCTCCTTCCGTCACCTAACGTGAAGGCGGGGTTACTCATCAGGGAAATTTTAGAAAAAGATAAGCAAATATACTGACGATTAAATATTCAAAATGTCCAGTGGTGGGTTAAATCAAGGTGAAGAAACTAGCTGCTCAATTCCCTATTTATTCTTTCCCCCCCCTAGTTCCCCTCTCCTTAAATGCGCCTTCTATCTATCCTCTCATGGTCCTTCCTCTGTTTCCTTTTCCTCTCATTTCTATTCAGATCTATGGTTTGAACTGCCGTGGATTACAGTCCCGCTGAAAATTTGGGGGAAAAAAATCTTCTCCACAATTAGGTTCTCTTTCTCTCTTTCAATTTCTTTATTTCTTTTACAATTTTTGTCCGTATGGTTCGATCTTTATATTATAAATAAAGAGGACATGTGGCTTCAGTAACAGCCGGAGGAGCTAACTACCATTGATTTGTATCTCTTACCTAAAAAAAAATATTGGTTTGTAATTGACTTTTTCGGGTTGAAGTTATGTGTATTTTCTTTGAACTGATGCTTTAATTTACCTATATCTTGTTGGAAAAAAAAATACCATTACTAATAATTTACATATTTTTGTCAAATATATGTGGACTCCACAAAATATATGTAGACGTATTCCTTAATATAATAAAATAATTCATAAGTAGGACCATAATGGATCTTATAAGGACCCACACAATATGTGTGATGAAAAAGCATTGGAGCCCCCCACTATTGAATCTTGGATCCGCCCCACCCCTGCCATTAAAGTCGAACTGGAGAAAGTGACCTGCTTTTACAACTCTAATATTTCTCATTTTCTTCAGGATAGAACACTCAAGAAAAGGAACTCAAAAGAAGATATAGATGTAAGCCAGTTGTTAAACTGTGATTTGCCTAAAAAGCTCACCTAGAGACAGGTTGGACCAAATAGAATCAACTAGCAACATGTTCACAGCCTAAGGATCATACAAGTCCCACCACACATGAGTTGAAGGATCCTCACAAACCATGTCTTCTGAAGCGCACCCAATCCTTCCACTAGAGCAAGCCCGACTCACTTCTTTGAACCAGTATCGATCGACATGGGTCGGGTTATAACCTTCATCATCCCTCTGTGTACATCACAGAATATGATTTCACTATCTGGCATCTTCAATCTGAGCTCAGAAAGTTTCTCAGAGAGCATGAGAGCATATGATTGTACATAACAATGAACTCGTTGATCTCATTCAGACAGCGTCCAAACCCGGCTGATCCAACTCAATACCCGTGAGACTCATACAGGACTCTACAACTGCAACCCAATGGCCCGATCCCATACAGACGATCTTCCTCACATCCGCATTATAGAGATCCTTAATCACTCTCTCAATTTAATCCGCCAGAATCTGAGTGAACCTTTCAAGGCCAAACCTGAGCATTACCTCTAAAGATTTGCTGGAGAATAGATTGTTGGAGCCATCCTTGCCAATGGAAATATAGAACAGAGAAGATCATGCACTCTTGAAGCACTTTTCTACCCATTTGAACCTTCAACAACTGAATGATATCAAGTGTTTGTCGCAACTGCAGATTCAATGGATGTAAACCCAGCTGGAACATGATCGTTGAGGGAGAAGAACTGAAGTTCAAACCTGAGATGATAGCATCGACTGTACCATTTTGAGTGTAAAAAAATTCTTAAGAGGAGAAGGGAAGCTGAATGATAGAGTAAATGAGTTCCATCAGAGCCAATGCGTCTATATTTAAAACCAAAACACAATTACACAGAAATAAAATTCTCACTTAGCTAGCGAAAGCAGATAACAGCCTAACTACAAGAAGAATTGAGAACTCAATAAAACAGGAACAGGAATCAAATCCAACCATTTTAGCTGAAAACAATACCCCACAGTGTGAACTTTAACCCCTCAACTTCCTCCACCCTTCCCAAAAAGGATCAAGAAAAAGCAGACGGCTTGGGAAAACCTTCTTCAAACTAATAATTAAGAGGATTTCGAATGATGCCTTGATGTACAAAATGGGGCACCCACGATCACAAGAACCATAATCACCAAAATTGACATCACAAACCACTTGTTCCTGCAATTAGTCAACACAGAGCTGCCGCCGCTTGTACCGCACCATCACCTTTCCCTTCACACCAACAACCATGGCATTCCAATCAATTTCAGGGAATGGCGAGACAAGTTCTAACTCAAAATTCCTAAGCAGATGGCTCCATATTGCCTTTATCTGCAGATATGCAAATGGCTCCCCAAGACACCCATGCCTCCCACCCCCAAATGAGATGTATGAGAATGGCCCTGCAGTCTTATCCTCTTCCCGTCCTTGTGCAAACCTATCTGGGTCATATCTGTTCGGATCCTTGTATATATGTGACAGGCGGTTAGCAAAAGCTGGGGATGTGGCAACTATATGGCCTTTTGGTATGTCATATTCTTTCCCCTCCCGGGTTGTCACATTGAAGTCACTGTGTGAGCTACGCAGCAGCAGTATCAGTGGGGGATGGAGCCTCAGGGCCTCTTTGATGCACCTATACAAGACATCCATCTCTGATAGTATATCATGGTCAATCTTGTTCCCATGCTGCTTCATAAGGTTCTTCTGCTCATCTGTCACAGCAGAAAGGTACTCCTTGTGACAAAGGAGATAGGCCCCAGTCCAAGTAGATGTGATGGAACTGGTGTGTTGTCCAGCAAAAAGGGCAGCAATGAGCAGCCCAGTGACCTCACTTTCTGTTGTTGGGCGTCCATCTTTGTACTTTGAGTCAATGAAGCACTGCAGCATATCATTCTCTGACTTATCAGCACGTTTCCTGGAAGTTATGATGTTGGTGAAGATTTCAGCAAGCTTCTTACGGGCACGATCACGACGGCGGTGAGCTGGAATGGGAAGATATGGGAACATGACGCTGATTGGGAGCATACCATTGTCTAGGTCATGGAAGAGTGCAGACACATCATCGAATAGTTGATCACGAACTTCACGACCCAGAAGGCATCTACTTGCTGTCAAAATGATTAGATGCTCCAGTTCATACTTAACGTCCACCTCTCCACTATCACCCCAATTTGAGAAGTAATCCTGCCCAGAATAAGGTTAGACAAAATCAGCAGCTAAAGATCTGGGATAAACAACAAATACAAAGTAAGAAATTCAAACAAAATACCTAAACTACTCTCATCATCCCAAACTTTATAGATGTAGCAAAAGAGATCAAATACTTAAACTGAAGTATTCCAAAAGCGACATCCCAGGTTTGCAAAAACAAAGCATATTTATAACTTACCATTTCCATTAACAGTGGATTAGATATGTTGTTGGGTAGATATGTACAATACATTGACAACAACAAAAGTCAAAATGCATGTATAATTAATTACAATGCACTCAAGAAGGACTTAAAATACTGACTCAGAAAGCCTCAAGTAAATCCAAATTTTATATCAAATGGTTAAAATCATCTGCTGGTCATAATCAGTTCATGATATTATATTGAAATCATTTTAAAGGTGCTACTCATGTATAGAAATGGGCCTTTAGACTTGGAAACATGACATGTTATTGGGCAGACCAAACTTGACTACAATTTTATAGCCAAGATCTTAGAAACCCCCAAGAGAAGTTCAATTTTATAGCCAAGACCTTAAAAACCCCCAAGAGAAGTTCAATTTTATAGCCAAGACCTTAAAAACCCCAAGAGAAGTTCAACTCACAAACAGAGTTAGACAAGGAAAGAATCAACAAAGAAATTGCGCAAGTTTTTAGACAGTTGCAAATAATGCTACTTTTATCATAATTTTGAAAGAAACCTGTAATACTGCAGCACCTAACCTTACACCATGATGGCAATTTATGCATTAACATCCCACTACCCAAAAATAAAAAGAGAAAAACAAATAAGAAGCTAGATGGGGGAACAAGAATTATAATGGATCAAGAATACCCTTCACTTTTATGAGCCTGTGGTTGTTTACAAAATTTTTGTAATAGAAAGTATTCTTCAGCTAGTAGCATACTTAAAGTAAACGGATACGCTAGTAGAAATAATGACATACACTGTTGAGTAAATTGTTAATTGTGCACCTCAATTCACAGTTGAAAATTATTGCAGTGGAGAATGGAGATATTAACAGAATATGCTTTTTAGAGACAATATAATATCAACTCGACTAACTGAAAATGGAGAACAGTGAGCAGGCAACAGTATAAAATTTGAATACTAATTTTATAGTTCTGGCATAATTACAATTTGATACAAATAATATTAGAATCTTCAAATTATCAACTAAGCAAAAGAAAATGGTAGTTTGTTGGGTTTTCATACACAGCTACAGAATCAACTTATCTTCAAAGTATCAACTAAGCAAAAGCAAATGGTAGTATGTTGCATTTTCATACACAACTACAGAATCAAGTTAGAAGAGGCATGTTACACTCGATTTCCTGCCCAGGTAAGTAAATGCAGCAAATACAGTTAAAATTGTTCGATTACATCTTAGTAGGAAAGCGACTAAATTGCATAACAAAGAAAAGGAGGTAGAACAGCAGATTGCCCATAGTGGAATATAAAGTGTGTGAATACACTCCTCATTGTTAGGGCCCCTCTGTGTGTGAATACACTCCTCTCCATAGAACATCCTTGTTCATCTTATAAAGTAGAAATCTTGATGAATTGTTCAATTTGACTCGGTGTAAAGTTCTCCACAGACGTAAAACAAAGAAAAGGAAAATAAGGACAACAGCTAAAGAAGAAAAGTTACCTCAGCTTCGCTAACCATCTGATCTACATAACCCTTCAATTTTGTCACCCTCAGTGATTCAGTGAAGAAACGGAATTGTTCCTGTCGCACTAAATAATCAACATCGAACACAACACCTGGCCCAAAAGTTGGCACATTAAACTGGTAGACTTCTTGTTGGCTAAGATCAGCCTCTGAAGCCTTGAAGAAATGAGCAGATACTTCAGGACCAACGAGAAAAGTGATATTCTTGTGCAAAAGCTTCACAGTAAATACACTCCCAAGTTTTGGATATTCTTCTCTAAGCATCACAATGGGGCCTTTCATGAAACGAGAAAGTCCACCAAACAATGGCCATGTCTTTACAGTTGGAGGAAGGCGTTTTCCGGATCGAGTCGTCAGAAGCTTAGAAATAAGCTTTGCTACGATTATCGTTGCAACAATAAGGAACCCAATATTCAAGGGCTTGTTCTCCATCAGATCCATAGCTAAAACAGTGAAATCCACAATGTGATTCAAGAAATTCAAAAGGAAATCAGTGACTAAAGCGCGAAACAAAACCCAGAGAAGAGATTGACAAAACCATAGTTTAACTCAAAAAGAGGAAAAGATAATTATTATCTACACAGGTCAAATGCTTTACATTACAAATGGATCAACAGAAACGCTGTTCTAGGGTTTTTCAGTCATGAAAAGCAACAATGTCATTTGGACCCAATCAATCAAAACAGAGAGAGATAATCAAGCCTTGTTACCTGTTCACAGTGTTGGATAGAGATCGTAAATCACATTCACAGGATATGCTGGATCAGTAGATGTAAGAAGCATTTATGGATCTCAAAAAATGTGGAACAGACAGCTTCATCTTTTTCTACTGCAAAATGAATTGTAGAGAAAGCGAGAGATTCTTTCTCGCGTGAGTCGAGAAGATGCGATCCAGTAAAACTATAAAAGGAAAAGGTCTTTCTTTCTTTCTTACGGTTACAGTGGGCGGTAACGTGAACGTCGAAAACTATGGGTACCCACGAGCATAATGAGCCATGACAGAGATGGTTTCGACTTCAAACAAATTATAGAATTTTATTTCTCCTAATTTTTTATGAAAAATTACATGATTAACTATTTTAATTCCCATAACAAAACTAGTCACTCAATATTTCTATCCAGCTAAAGTTGACCTTGGTTCTCCAAAACTAGGGATGCAAGTTAGCCTTGCTGGCCTGACCTGTGAGTCCGGATCCTCACCCCGTCAGGGGAGCACAGACTGCTCCCTGACGGCTTCCCAACCACACAAATACATGGGGCCCACAGGTGAAAATTTGAAGTTTTTTTATTTTTTTCAAAAAGTGTTTTTCACCTATGGGCCCCACGTGTTTGTGTGGTTGGGAAGCCATCGGGGAGCAGTCTGTGCTCCCTCGACGAGGTGAGGATCCGGACTCCTGACCTGTCTTGTCCCACCCTCACCAGGGTCAAAATATTTTAACTCTGAATTAAGGGTAAGGATTGGCCTGGAATTACTATTTGGCCCGCTGGGCTAGTGCATTATGATCCATTCCTAATTTTTTGTCCTGACCCTGAACCTGATTTTGGCATGATCCTCACCTTGATCTTAATCTTAATTATGTCCATAATCTTAACCCTGATCCTGACCTTGATTTTGATCCTAACTTTAATCGATCATGGATTTCATCCAATGGACTGACCCTCCTATTAGCCTTGATATAACCTTGATTTTAATCCCTAAGTCATTTTGCTAATATCAAATAATGAGCCTATTTCTTATACTATTTTTTAGAGTAACTTTTATTTGAACCCTGGAAGCCTTAGGCTTGACCCATGTCTTTTTCAGTCCAAAAATATTTGATGTCTTTCATTTGCCTCTCCTATGGTATTTCAAAAAATTGATTAAAGATGATAGTTAATTTTGTGATAAAAATACATTTCTTTATAGAAGACTAAAATACTCTTGATTTACTTTTAAACAAGATTTTGGATTAGGACTTTAATTTATCCAACGATTATAAATGAAAACATAAGGCTTAGTCGTGAATATAAACTTTTTATTCTATCAAATCCCTTAATGAAGATATGTTCATTGATGAGATTCACATACTTGACATCAAGTGCTTTTCATTTTTGAACCAGGCACTAGAGAATGAAATGGCACTAACTGTAGTTATTGCTACCAACAGAGGGATCACTACCATCTGGGGCACAAATTACAAATATAATTATGACATACCTATTGATCTTCTTGATCCATTGCTCATCATCTCAACACCTTGGCTTCAGATGTCAAGGATCTTACGTATCTCATCTTTTGTAGTAGGGCTGTGAAATATTTCAAGAAAAGAAAACTTATAGTAGCATAGAAGTTTATAAAAGCTTTATTGCTTTTTTGTTTATTATTTTTATATATTAGTAAATTCTAAATTAACAATAGGTAATATTATGCATTTTTATCAATTATGTATATAATTATATGTGATTCAAATATAATTAGGGCTAAGAAAATGACCAATCAAGGACAAGGATAGGGCCATTATAGATACGACAATGTTAATTAGGGACAAGGACAAAGATAGGGTTAATCAAAGCCAAGGTCAGAGCCAACCAATCCCAATCCACCGCAATCAGGAGACAATTAGCATAACAATAGGCTTGGCTTAGCCCTGTAGTGCTCAGGGTCAGGAACAAGAATCATTGGCCCTAAATTAGGGTCAGGGTGGGAATGAGCTTAGTTAAGAATATATAAGGCTAGGATTGGGATTGGAAAAGTTCGGCCTTGTTGGAACCCTATCCAAAACCAACAAAAACAGTGATTTTTCATCTCCTTTGGCAAGGTTAAAGTATTAGCATTGATTATCGTATCAATCAAGCAATTTAAGAGACGTATCATCATGTATCTAGTATTTTATCGCACTTGCCAATGCATTTTAGTGCAATCCAATAAAGAGAGACATCAATATGTATCGTGTCGGTTGTATACAATATAGACACATATCAACTAGTAGTGTATTGTATCGTGGGATATTTTAAACCTTGCACTTTGAACATGTTAGGTTTTTTATAAAATATATATTAAGTTTCAAAATTAGCTTTTGCATTTCTTTTATTTAATTGTTATTAGTGTGTAGGACCCATGAGGTAAGGGTGGTAATGAGGCACCATGAGTAAAGGAGGCCCTA
This sequence comes from Hakea prostrata, assembly GCF_041222555.1. Classification (NCBI taxonomy): domain Eukaryota; kingdom Viridiplantae; phylum Streptophyta; class Magnoliopsida; order Proteales; family Proteaceae; genus Hakea; species Hakea prostrata. Next base: position 32,407,867 of record NC_142602.1, on the reverse strand, counting down.
CATGACCTTGGTTATGAGGCTCTTCATAATAGTGATCATGGGTCTTAAAGGTCTTGATCATGGTGGTGTGGTGGGCTTACTTGAAGGGTGGATTTTATTTAAATTCTAACTCTTGACCTTCAATTATCATTTCAACTTCATGACCATTCATGGTCATTACCATGAGTGGGATTAAGGTTATTGAATAAATTAAATCCAATTCATTGCCTTAAGAATCCTAAGGGATGTAAGGTGTGGTTTGGGCCTATATAAAAACCCAACCCAACCCTTCCTTGCATGTGGTGTGTAATAGAGACACTCCTCACACTTGCATAATTTGTGTTACAAAGTTAATTTCTTTCTTTGAGTTGGTCGAAGTGTTGTGTTGTAGCTGTTGGCTCCTTGAAGGGACTAGAAGAACTACCTCATCTTCTAGTTTGAAGTTGCTTTATCTTGGAGGTGATGGTGCGAAGAACCCTTGGTAGTAGGGTGCATCAATTACCTTAAAGACAACACTCAATGTGTGACTCAACCTCATTGATCGATGGTTCGTTCAATTGCAACATCAAGCTCTCCGGATTGGCTAAGGATCTTCATCATTCAATTGTGTTGCAATTTCATTTTTTTTGTATTTTGTAGAATTTGTAATACAATTACCCCAACAAAACATTTTCACACTTAGAACCAACCATATCATTAGGCAACCATGAAAGTAATTAAGAAAAAAAAAAGTGAGAGGTTGGGTTTCCAAAAGGAATATGATGTCATATCTCAAATAGTTAATTTTAGGGATATAATTGTCGAAAGGGATGAAAAATCATTGTTTTTTATTTTATAAATCTAAAGTCAATTTTAGCTAGTTTTGTTAATTAGAACATTAAGCGGCAACTTCTGTAATAAGTAGATGATCATGTAATTTTATCTAATTTTTTTTAATGTAAAGTTTAGCAAGCCAACTTATGCAAATGTCAACAGTACTTAAGAGTCTTGACCAAAAAAAAAAAAACTATACTTAACTCATGATCTCATATTATGAGGTGTTGGTCTTTATCAACTGAACTAACCCTTTAAAGTTGTACAAATATATTTCTAAGAGATGTCTTCGCATTCGACCATATATGTATATGGTTGTGTTCTCCATAGCTTGAGCTTGCCGCCACTTTTTCATATCCAATAGTTTCAGTTACAAGAGTGGGAGATCAAACTCATCGAATCTCGTAAATACCATGTTTTAAATTGTGGAAGCCACACAAGTGATACCTACATGCCAATAAATAAAACTTATAATATAAGACATGATATGATAAACAACTTTCATTTCATACAATAGTTGAAAATATGATCATCCACCACCATAATTCAGAGGTTGGACCCCTAGTAGGCCTTACATGGGACAAAATAAAACTATGTCTGATGAAAAAACTTCAATCAGCCTCCAATGGAGAGGTGATCCAGATTCTCACTAGTCCTAATCTCCATATTGAATCTTGACTCCAGCCCTGAACATGACCCTAATATATAATTTTTTATTGGGTAGATATCACTTACCTCCCCTATTAGCTAGACAAATAGCACTTACACTCCCTCTTAGTTGGATAATATCACTTGCCTCCCCTCTTATCTAACAAATATATCAAACACCTCCCCTCTATTAATTTTCTTGGTTAAATTTAACTTTTACCGTTAAATATTTTTCTAAATCTCAAAACTACCCTTGGCTAAAAATATTTTTTACTTTAAACCCTAAATTACCGTAATCACCTTAACAATTAAAATACTAAATTAAATTTAACTGAAAAAGTCAATAGAGGGGAGGTGTTTGATATATTTGCTAGGTAAGAGGGGAGGTAAGTGATATTATCCAACTAAGAGGGGGTGTAAGTGCTATTTGTCCAGCTAAGAGGGGAGGTAAGTGATATTTACCCTTTTTTATTTTGTTATGTTGAAAAATTCCATCATACAACACTTAACCAACAGCATATATAGAAAACCTTATCCGAAGAGATGGGTTTAGTTGATAAACATCAACATGTCATAAGTAGAACGTAAAAATTTCGAATCTCCTTTGAACCAAAGCTTCTACGCCTAATTACCAATGAACGAAGGTAAGTGATTTTTTACTTTTTCGTTTTTTTTTGGTTTTCAGGGCCCTGAGAAGTGTAGATGTAGAACCCATGAAGATTAGTTAAGGCAGACATAAACCACCCCAAACACCTCAATTTCCCATTCCCAAAGGAAGAAAAATAAAAAAGCTTGGAGCTGAGAATAAGCAGGTAAGCATAAGAAGTGGATGAGGTGAGCTACCACTTACTCTTCATAAACTGTGGGGATGAACTGAACTGCTTATTATATACATAACAGTTGGAGAGAGATTCTATGGATGGCACGTCAAGGATTCATAAAATTAGAACAAAGTTTCTTTCACATGGATGGATCACTTATAGTGTTTGAACTTCTGTGAATAGACATGGAACCAACTACTATTTTAAAAATTGAAGCGTCAGAAAATTCTATTTGATCACGTAGTTCCTCTGCTGTAGTGTGCATTCTCTATAATAAGATAAGAGTTTCTATCAGTCTTTTCATGCGAGACCCTAATCTCTCTCTCTCTTCCCCTCCAGAAATCAGATGCAAATAGTCTTTCTAAACCCCTCTCTACAAGGTTGAATTTGTATAACAATATTCGTAACACCATTGTGGTTTCATTTTATTATGAGAACACATTTAGAAACTGTTTGAGAATATCACACCAGCCTTTAATTAATTTTGATGATAACAAATTAATACATGGACATGCATTAAGATGGAATACCAGCCTCCTCTGGGAAGGTATTGTCACTCTGATCTCTCAGGGGTTAATTGGTTAACGATTTTGAGATCTCAGGTAAGGGGTCAAGGCATCCTTCTCAGACTATCACCATAATTGGGGTTTAGGTCACCGCTCTCTCATCACACCATTGGTATGAGTACTGACACGTGTCAAGGTTATACTTAGCCTAGTGCAAGTCATCTACTGAGTCATATCAACCTAAAGTCAGATACTTTCCCTCATGCCTCTCACAATTGGTTCGGTATCCTTTCCCACTAAAGTCATCGTATCCTATGGAACCAACTAGCTCAAACTACGGACTCTTAACCTTATTGGTCATCCACATATAATAGACGAGAAGTTCTCATTGTCCTCTCTCGAGTTGTCTACCAGTCTTGAGTGCCCATGAGCCCAAGTCTATTATGATGCGCCATACCAATGAATGACCCCCACAATGTGATTATGTCCTCTTACGGGTTGGTTGCCGGTTTTTAGTGTCCACAATCCACATTGCTTCCATGGGTTACTCGACATCAATACCCACGCCAATAGGGTGTGATATGCCGGAGTTTCTAACCAAACACTTCTAGACTTCCTAGTTATGACATCCAATAATCATGAAAAGTGCCAAAGGGCATCATAAGATTGTGTCTCATTCCACCTCCACTGATGTCTCAAGACAGAAACACCCGAATGGCATCCCCCAGTTCACAACCACAACTTAACATACGCATTACAATATGATTTCAATCACATTACCATGTCACAATTCATTCCAAATTCAAAATAATCACATATGGATCATATATGAATAAATCATTACTAGACTATGTTATGAAATTATGGAGTCATAATAATCATGTTTAAACCCTAAAACAACAACATATTCACATGCATTCAAGTCCTATTACAAATAAGAATGTAACTAGGGTTATGTGTAAGTGAACGTTCTCACCTTGTTATCGATTTGAAACCTCTGAAGAATAAGTCAAATGATGAGTTCAAACTTGTCAAAGAGTCCTAACAATATGATGATTCAAAGTTACAAACAAACCCTAATAGTTTAGAGTTGAAAAGAGAACAAAATCCAACCACTAACTTGTCGGCACACCAGACTTGGTCGCCTGGGGCTGCTAGGGCAAGCGACCAAGGTTGTTGTGTAAGGACATAAAGTGCCTAAATAGATAGAAAACTCCTCTTTGGGTTCCAAACAACTCCAAAATTAACTAAAAAATTATGAAATCATGGTAGGCCATTATCTACCATGGTTTAAGGATCAATCATAGGAAAATGAATGAAAACCTAACGAATCCTATATTCGGTTTTCACTGAAATCATATCGCAAGATTCACAAAAGAGCTAGAGTGAATGGGGATTCACTTTAAAGCAAAGAGGATACAAGATAAAGGTCTGAAATCATGATAAATCATGGTCTCACATGGTTTAGAGATCAAACTGGTTTAGAGATCAAACTAAACAAAAGTATGAAAATCTAATGGCTTTGTACTAGGTATTCTCCGAATGAAGTTCATGAAAGAGCTACAATGAAGGGAGATTCACTCTAGAACATAGAGAATAGTAGAGAGAGGTCATAACAACAAGTATAGACCTTGAAGAAGGTCTACACAATAGGTAGAATCAAGCAAAAGAGAAGAACTATAATGAAGAGAATGAATGCTAACCTTTTAGAAAGAGAAACGATGAACGGAAATCTTGATAGATGCTTCCACACCTTCATTCACCTTGGAGAGGGTTCTCTTGAGAGTCTCTGATGGCTGTAGAACATAATGACACGTTTTGGAACGAAAAATCATTAAATATGGCTTCAAAAACCTAATTTTTTCAAAATGCCCTTTTTATCGAAACAGGTTGATCACTTGAGTTGGTCGCCTATGGCGACCAGGGCAGGCTACATAGCATGGTGCTTTTTATCAAAAGGGGGTTCTGATGCTCCAAAAGCTCTAACTTCTTCTTAAGTCCTTTTCTAAGTTATAGAAGGATCTTACTTGGTTTTTCGGGACCTTCTATTTGTGTCATTACTGTATTCTTGATCCATCTACCAAGTCCGTCAATGTTCGAGTTAGTTCTTCCGTAATCTGACAGAACTTCCAATTAAACATCATCTCCATCTACTTCCATTGGTTCAGAGTTTAATCCAATGGTTTCAGTTTGGATGGCCCACAGTTGCCTTCTTTTTGCACTATGGGTTTTCGGACCTACAATATAGATTTTCGGGTTAGGATTTTGAGGGATTTCACATTTCTTATCTAGAGAAAAAACTTCATTTGATGATTTAATTAAGAAAAATGGTAACCAAATATGAACAGTTTGTGGCAATTCTTGAAGGAGACTAAGGTTGTATTCATGAGATCAAATACATATTATTATTGAATGTTCTTAGTTATTCGATATGATGAATTTAAATTCATAGATTAAGATTTAATATGTTAACCTTGAACATACCATCTAGCAAACAACATATATTTTATCGACAAAGCATCCACCAATATTCAGCTCAAGCATCGAACTATGAGCAACACAATAAAACTTTTTTGGTCTCTCAATCATTAGGAGAAAAATCTTGTACCTTTGTTATTATTGCCTTCACCACTAAACAATCACAAGAAAAATTGTATATTTATTTATCTGATTATAAGATTTCACAACTGGACTCTTCAAACTTTTTGGGTCATCCATATAATGTCTTTATTGCTCTTCACTGAAAATTAAATGGTTCTCCTTCAATCTAGTATGATTTAGTTCATGCCGTTGTAGGATCAATATCGACCTACAGAAATAATTGGACTAATGATTTGGAACTTGTATTAACACACAAAAAAAAGGACATCTTCACAAATGGTTATATTCTCATGTAGCAACCCAAATTGGCATGGCTGAGCACAGATCATGGCTTTTCGTAGGGGTATGGGACCCATGCCCAAAGGAAGGTTTAGGTCTTACAAAGGTGAAGGTGGGTCTCAAAAAAATTGAGATTGTGGGACCACTAACTTTTTCTTTTTTTTGGGGGGGGGGTGGGGGTGGGGGGGGGGGTTGGGGGGAGGGGGATGAGAAGAACTAGACGGCCATATATAGGTTAATGGGATTTATTTGAACCCTCCATAATGCATAACGGCTAATCTTTGGCTGATCTAAATCCTCCAAAAGACATGGGTCGCCCATACCCCATGAAATGCAAAGTTATGCCTCCTCCCACGTAGACCTATAAACGGATCAGATTCTGCTTAGATACATCAATATCCAAATCCAAATCTGATTAGCAAAACCGCTATCCGAATCGGCAAAATTTTTTGAGAAGGCATCCGAATTCAAATCCGAAACTTTATTGGATATCCGATAAACTATCCGATTATTGATTGGCGATTGTCATTTTTTTATTTGTTATGTCCGATTATCAATTTCTGGTTACCGATTATCGGTTTTGAATTCGATTATCAACCCTTTTTTAGAGAGAAGTGTTTGATACTTTACTCTAACTGAATAATTTTTGATTTTCGATTATTTGGTTACCGATTAACAATTTCCGAATCCGATTATCATCCATTTTCAAAAGAAAAAAATGTTGAATACTTTGCTTTATCCAGATATTAACCGACCCAATAATGAATTATTCGAATCCGAATTCGATTGCTTAGCAAATGGATTTGGAGATTTTTTAGTAAGAAAATTTTCAGATACGGATACCTTTAAAAGAATATGAATGTGAATTTGGAGGCAGATTTCGGCCATCCATTTACAGGTCTATTCCCATGCCCATTTGGGTAGCTAAATGCTTTCTTCTTCTTCTTATTCTTTTTATTTATTTATTTATCTTTTCACCACTACTAGGGGAGGTGAAAGATAGTATCCCTATATTCTATCTTTGCTTGAAGGTGATTCTTATATTTGGGTTCTCTCATTGGAGAGGCTCCCAAATGAATGTTCAATGAGTTAGAGGATTCAACCATGTATGGTATTCTAATCCAAAGGTTAAGATAGATCCAATGAATGTTCTCGAATTAAAATGTTATGTGGTAGAATATTGTAACTCACTGAGAGATTCTTTGCAAGGAGAGGAGCCATATGTGATTACCTTAGATGTGGTGAATTTTTTATTTTATCTTATTATTATTATTTTTTAATGTTTAGAATTGAGGTTCAGGCCAATTTAGGCGCACTTACCCATCGTCTGCTTCCTGATACCTTAAATTATCCCCGTTCTCTGAATATCTCAACTCTTTCCAAGCCTGCAACTAAATCAAAGAAAGGAAGACCTTGCAAAAAGAAGGTGATAGTGGAGAAGAATACAATCACTAGCCAAGAAATCGTTGCTCAAGCTGAGTCTTTTTTAACTTTGAATCCTGTGGTGACTGGGGAGAAGCAGTCACCAGCGCAGCCATGAAACTCTTGTCTTGGAACTATCGTGGGCTGGGGAACCCATGTACAGTTCGTGCTCTCCGGAGTATGGTGCGGTCTGACTCCCCTGATTTGGTTTTCATTATGGAATCCAAATGCAATTCTGAGAAGGCAATACAGGTTAAAAGAACTCTTCATTTTGATGAGTGTTTCTCAATTAATGATCATGGTCATGCAGGTGGATTAATTTTATTTTGGAACAAAGGAGTGAATGTTACAGTTGCTTCAGCTAATAACAATATTATTGACACAGTGGTGGTGTGTTCGGATGGTTCCCATGCTTTTTACACATTTGTATAAGGTGACCCTTTAAGGGAAGGAAGGCAAATTGAAGGGATGAAGCATGGTGTTGTGTGGGAGATTTTAATTCCCACTTGACGTGGGTGGAGAAAATTGGGGGTAACGGAGCAGGAGGTAGGGAGATGCATGCTTTCAGAAATACGATTGATGAAACTAGACTGATGGATTTGGGATATCAGGGACCTCATTTCACTTGGTCAAACAGAAGATTGGGTGCTGCCAATATTAAGGTACGTCTTGATCAAGCTCTAGCAAATCCCGAATGGAGAATTCAATATGCTGATGCTACTGTATTTGTTAAATCTGCTTAGGCTTCAGACAATAATCCCATAATTTTGGATTTGGAAGGGGGTCTCTTTAAAGGCCGTAAACCTTTTCATTTTGAGGCTACTTGGTTAAGAGATACTCACTGCTGGGAAGTTGTTGAGGAAGCTTGGGGTATACCTGCTAATGGAGAGCCAGCGAAGGTCTTGAACCAGAAATTAAATACTTGCAGGAAGAAATTAGTAGTAGGAGCTGCTTACCATACAATCTAGTACAGGAAATCAAGTTGGGCTTAGATCTGAATTTGAAGTATAGAATCAGCTTGAGGAAGAGCTTAATAGAGAGGATATGTTATGGAGGCAAAAGTCTAGAATTGAATGGATTCGCAAAGGTGACCATAACTCTTCCTTTTTCCATGCTACTACTATGCAAAGAAGACATCAGAATCAAATTCTTTAGATTAAAAAGGCTAATGGTAAATGGTCCGACTTTGTTGATGAAGTGTATGTTGATTTATTGACTCATTTTAGTGGTGTGGTTTCCTTTGAAGGGGTTGAATAGCAACATGTTGAGATGGCATTGCAGCATGTGATCGAGGTGATACCTGTAGAGCTAAATAATCTGCTGGTGGATTTCCCTTCTGAAGCAGAATTCTATGCAACACTTCAAGAGATGGGCCCTTTTAAGGCCCCCGGACCTAACGGATTCCAACCCATTTTCTTTCAAAACTTTTGGCAACTGTCTAAAAATGATATTTTGAATGTAGCTCATAATTTTTTTTCAAACAGGTACACTAAATGAGGAGCTAAATAGAACTTGGGTGTGTCTTATTCCTAAAACACATTCCCCAGAAGTAGCAGAGCAGTTTAGACCGATAAGCCTATGTGGAGTAGTTGTCAGCTCATTTGGGGTCTTTCATTTCTCCCATGAAGTAAGCATTTATCCCAAGACGGGTGATTTCAGATAATGTCTTCATCGCTCATGAGCTCTTCCATTATATCAAGCGAAGGAAAAAAGGAAAGAAACAATTCTTGGCCTTGAAGCTGGATATGACAAAGGCATATGACCGCTTAGGATGGTCTTTTATTGAGGCAACTCTTCTTCGGATGGGTTTTGCAACTCATTGGGTTAAGATGATTTTGTCTTGTATTACATCTGTGTCATATTCTTTGTTGGTCAATGGAGCGGAGAGAGGTACATTCACTCCTACACGAGGCATAAGGCAAGGTGACCCCATATCTCCATATATTTTTATTTTATGCTCACAAGTCCTTTCCTCACTTATACATCATGCGGAAGCTCAAAAGCTTGTGAGAGGCATCCGGGTGAAGAATCGGGCACCCCCAATTTCACATTTGCTTTTTGCTGATGATTGTTTACTTTTTTCTGAGGTCAATTTGGATAAGGTGTTTGAATTGAAGGAATGTTTGGAGGTCTATTGTAAAGCCAGTGGGCAAGCAATCAATCTCAAAAAATCTTCTCTGACTTTTAGCCCTAATACTCCTAGGCGCTTCAAAGCTTGGTTCTCAAGAATATTAAAGGTGAAGTATGGCAATGGACCGGGGAAATATTTGGGTTTGCCTACCGAGTTTGGTGTGTCTAAGGCGGAAGTGTTCAAGGAGTTAACCTCTAAGACTTGTGCTCGTATCAAGGGTTGGAAAAATTTGTTACTTTCGGCTGAGGGGAAAACCACTTTGGTTAAATCAGTTGCAGGTTCCCTTTCTACTTATGCAGCTTCTCATTTTAATCTCCCTTCTTCTCATCATGATGAAGTTAGAAAGGCAATGGCAAATTGCATTTGGGGTCAACAAGGTGATGAGAAACAGATACATTGGATTTCTTGGACTCGTCTATGTAGATCAAAAGAAAAGGGTGGATTAGGCTTGAGGGACCCCCATCTTCATAATAGAGCTCTCTTATCTAAAGTGGCATGGTGTTTGTGGAAGTATCCCAACTCTCTTTGGGCTAGATTTATGCAAGCTATTTACTTCCCTAGGGAAAATTTTCTTGAAGCTAGATTGGGACATGGGTCTTCGTGGGCATGGAAAAGCATTATGGTGGGCCGTGAAGTGTTTGTTGATGGGCTATGCTGGCAAGTGGGAATGGGGGATCAAATTAATATTTGGGAGACAAAATGGATACCATCTCTACCAAATTTTAAGATCACAACCGCCAAGCCTTTTCTTACATCCATTTCAAAGGTGGAAGAGCTTATTAATCCAAGTACTCGAACATGGATGAATAACCTTTTGGAGCACTTGTTCAGTTTACAAGAAGTGATGGCTATTAAAAAGATTAATTTGTCTTTCATAGAAAGGGAGGATCGGCTCATCTGGGGAGCAGCCAAATCTGGGGAATTTTCTACCAAATCAGCCTATAATATGCTCTTGAATAAGAGAGACCAATATTATGCTATGCAGCCATCAACTTCACGGCAAAAAGCTTGGGAGGACTTAAGGGAAAAGGATTGAAAGAAGTTATGGAATAGCATCACCTTACCGAGGATAAAAAAATTCTTGTATCGAGTATGTGGTGAGGGGCTTGCTACAGCTGAAAACTTGAGGAAAAGACAGATTAAAGTAGATATACAATGCAAATGGTGTGCAGCATTGGTGGAGTCCATTAGCCATTTGCTCTTCGAATGCTCCTTCTCAAGAGTGGTCTGGTGTGCATGTGACTTAGAGTTTGTAATCCAACGTCAAGACGAGCACTCTCTACCAAGATTATTATGTTTTTGGAATCCAAGCTTCTTCCCATCTAAGCAACAAAGTAAGAAAATTTTCTGTCAAATCTCTTTTGTTTGTTGGCATCTTTGGTTAGCAAGAAATTAACAAACTTTTGGAAGGGCATTGTTTACACCATTAGATGTGGCGCGATGGGCGATGTCAGCGTTCCATGAATTTTGGATGATACAAGGTAATGGTGGCTCGGCTGATAGGAATCAGAATATAGAAGAAGGAGAGGTTGGTAACTTACAATTTGAGACACTTACAATTTTTTGTGATGCTGCATTTGATGACAACACCGGACTTGGGGGTATTGGTTTTATCGGAATACAGAAAGGAATGGTGGTTGTGGCAGTGTCGGAACCTAAATTTGCCTCATCGACAATGGAAGGGAAGACCATTGTAGTCAGAGAAGCACTTCGATGGACACTAGTTAATGATTTTCTGCAAGTGGATATCAAAACAGATTGTCTAGGCCTCCAAAGGATGTTGTTGGGTCATGAATTATTTGGGCCTTTCCAGGTAATGGAGTTAATTCAAGATTGTAAAGAACTAGCCTTGGGCTGTTCTACTTGCTTTTTTTCTCTTATTTCTAGAGTCTTAAATGGGGTTGCCCATACTCTAGCACAGGAGGCCAGGGTCTGTTTCGATAAGACCTCTTGACTAGTATCCTCTTCCTGGATTCGGGAGCTTTGTAACCGTGATTCAGTGTTAGCCTCTGTTTCTTTTGAATGAAATAATATCGTTTCCATACCAAAAAAAAAAAAAAGATCAATGGTTATATCATCATGCATGGTTATTACATATATAATTTAAATATAAGACGGATTTTGCCTTTGATCTTTGGAGAATTCAAACTCTTAATCACATACTATGAGATGTTGGTCTTAACAAACGAAGCAACTCCACGAGGTTGTTGCCGCGATTTTTTGGTAGGTGAGCTAGAGTACATCAAAAAGGGTCATGCCAACTGTGATCATGTGCATGACCGTGCATGGTGTACCTGCCATACATGGAACTTTTTACCAAATTAAAGACAAAATAAAAAGTTAAGAACATAAGTCTTCCTATATATCTTGCGTAAATTGTAAAAAAGAATCCAATTAAGGAAACCAAACGTATCATCAGTTTCGGCGCCAAATGTGCCTGTAAATACACATTTCTTTTTTCTCTTCTCGCATGGCGATGCTTGAAGGTCATATCGACGAAAACCCTGGAACCTGCGCGGTTCTGGGTGGCAGAAGCTTCATAGGACGATCGCTAGTCTTGAAGCTTTTAAAATCGAAGAAATGGATCGTGCGGATCGCCGATTCTGCTTCATCTTTGAATCTTGATCTCGTTGAAGATTCAATTCTTTCCGAAGCGATTTTGACAGGTCATGCTTCGTATTTCCAAGTCGATCTTCGCGAGAAGTCTCAGATCATCAAAGGTGAGTTTTCTTCAATGTTCTTTTTAGACTAGTCCACAGTGTTTCTTGACTTTCCTTTTCTGTGTTCTTGAACTTTTGGTTGAAAAATCCATTTAGATTGTATCTTGAAATTCATTTCATGGTGATCAGTGATTGGTGAACTTGGTTTCTGAGGAACTAACAATGCGCTTCTTCTGTTTGACTCTCAGTTCAGATACTGATCCGTTCTGTTTTGCACATATACTTGATGTTTAACTATCTCATTTTATAGTTTTAATTCCGGAGAGGCTATTTAGTTTTAGCTGTGGCTATGCATTTAGAATGAAATTGGATCCTTCGCGTTCTGTTAAGAATTTTTTGTTGGCGGTTGATTGTATGGATGGTGCTCTTCATCTGCAGCTATTGAAGGTTCATGTGCGGTATTTCATGTGGGCGCAACTGATATTCCAATCACTGATTTCTATCACCAGTATATGATCGTTGTTCAAGGTATTAACGCGTTTATATTGCAAGGATTATCTTCATTATAGAGGAGTTGTTGGCACCCCTTCTAAAAGAATCTAATATTTCTGATAACTACTCATTTAGGTACAAGAAATGTAATCGATGCTTGCAGACAATCCAGAGTTAAGAGGCTGATTTATAACAGTACGGCTGATGTTGTTTTTGATGGTATGCATGATATCTTTGACGGGGATGAGTCTCTGCCATTACCTTCAAGGGTATGCCATCTTAGATTAGATTCCCCCCCCCCCCTGTGTCACCTTTAGTGTAGTGCATTTGGCATCGTATAGCTTTTATATCTGATTTGTGTGAGTTGTGGATCCATGGTACAGTTTATGGACACATTAACTGAGTTAAAGGCTCAAGCAGAGGGTCTAGTGTTGCACGCAAACACTACTGATGGTCTTTTAACATGTGCATTACGGCCTAGCAATGTTTTTGGACCTGGAGATACACATCTTATGTCTGTTTTTCTGAAAGGAGCAAAATCTGGCTGGGCTAAGGTCTGGTTCTTTTATTTACAGTATACACTTTGTTTTTGTACAAGGGTAGCTTTTTATGTAGAAGTTCATGTTATTGTGTAATGAAATATATTGCAAATTTAGACACTTCATTGCTGGCATATTATTTTTGAGTCATTGAAGTTGGAATTCAATTGCTGCATCCTAGTCATTAGCTGCTATCTACAAGGATTTTATGGTTCAGTTCAATACAAACATACATTATTGTCGGGGATAGCTTTCCCAGGGCTCCTGCATGAGCTTGATACTGGCTTATTTTTATAGCTTTGCATCAGTTTTGATATCACAATACCGTGTTCCCCTATCTAAATTCCACTGTTCTTCACTTCCTACTTTCCTTTTAAAGCCTTCATACCAGTTGAGTGCTCCTCAAGTGCTTTCATTAGATCATCTATGATGCACCTCACTCGAATGGGTTTGTAGCTTCTAGGATCTCCATAGGTAGACTTGGATTCCAGGCCCTAAAGTGACATTTTGTTCAGGTGTATGGGTGGTTGGTTCCCGAATTGGTTTGTAATAGTTGTGCTCTAGTTCCTTATTTGCGGTTTTGCTTCTTTAATGGGAATTGAGGGTTAAAGATTGAAGGATATTTAAGGTATCAAGGATACTTAGCCATCCGATGGGAGGTTTATAAATCCTTGAGATGGAAAACTAAGGGGATGGGATGAAACTTGAAAGGAATTTACATTTTATTCCTTAGAATACTCTCTTCAGGTGTCAATGGTTTTGGATGGGTGGATTAGTTGATATTAGGTTTCTCGATTCTTAAGGGTAAATAAGGTGACAATAACAAGGATGGGCAAATCTATGGCTTGGTTGGTCTGTTAGGGCTAAAATTAGAATCAAAAGTCACTAGGGTTGGAGGGGATGATATCCCTAAATTGTGTGATAGATCTAATGGTTAGATTGATGTAGATCTGAAGTTAGGGGTGAGAGGTCATTGGCAACAAAATGTGAAGCATGAGCCATACCCAACACTTTTGTTATGAACTTATGATTTATATTGAACTTATGATGATTTTATTGTTGTATTCTTGAGAGTCAAGAATGTGATGTTCTATTGTAGTCATATGGATGGAATTCCATTGATGTTTAAGTTATTTGATGTATCTTATCACTTGTTTTTTATTTATATGTCCTAATGGTTCTATATTTCATGTTTTATAATCTTGCTTGTTCATTCTTGTAGTATTTAGTTTTCAAACTTAGGGTCGAGTTAGAGCTCATACTTTTGTTGTTTTTTCACAAATCTAAGTCCAACAATGTGTTTGGAAGGCCTAACATAGGCTAAATACCAAATTTAAGCACACCTTGACCCTTAAAACCCCTGAGATGGCCATAAGTTGGTCAGGAAAAAATACCAGATCTCAGAGTATGATTTTGCTTTTTCTCAATGGCGAGATTGCCCTCGAGAGCAAGATCTAATACCATGGTTTTTACTTTGAAGTGGCAGGACTGTTGAGTTACACATGGTCTAGATTTTGAATTGCATCAATTCAGGTGAACAAGTTTTGCAATACCAGATTTCACAAAAATAAAAAGAACTATAAATTACCTATTTATATTTACTAAAAGAATTCTATGTAGTGTCTTACTATAATTCAACTTGTAATTTTTCCTGAAATCCTTCCTTGGCTCTCCTATTTGTGACATTTTTGGCAAGATGGCCTTTGATGCTACACCTTTGGGGGGAGCGAAACTTTAGGAGATGGACTTCCAGCTCTAGATCCTTGCACTCTATTTGGAAAGTCATATACTTTGATGTCTCTTCTAGGCTCTAGTTGCTCCCCCATCCCCCTGTTTCGGAGAGCCCTAGGAACATTCTTATTGTTATTATCTAAGGTTTTACTTCTTTTCCGTCCAAGTTAAAGGCTGCTTCCCCCCACCCCCACCTTTTCCCCCTTTATACGTCTATGCCCTTCTAGGTTTTTGGTAATGATAGCTTATTCATCCCAAAAGAAAAAACAAAAGACTCTTAGGTTGCCAAAAGCTTTATGCACTAGCATGCTCAGCTTTTCTCTGCTAGGTTAAGCCCGAATCTATACTGACTGTTTAATAATTCTCTGGTCTCTGTTTTGGAAGATTACAATAGCCAATTCTCCTTCGTTGACTAGGGACAGAGGGCACCTTACTGAAAACTAACAATGATCAAAGCTGACTTAAACCAAATGAATTAGTTTAACAGAAGCGGTTTAAGCCCAGTGGAGTACCCTTCTAAGTTCTAAGGGTACTCATTGCTTGTAATTTGTGTTGCTTGGGACCTCGCTGATGGTTGATGGATTCAGAGGATTATAATTTATATGTATGATAGGAAAGCTGTGTGGTTTCTGGCTGACTTCTACCACAGCTGGACGGCCATCTTGAGTGATGATGGTGGTCACAATGATTCTGATGTTACAGCAGGTCTGGTGGGTCTTCCCAGGGATGGCTTTTCTTCTTTCTTCAAAATTGTCACCCTCTCTGTCCATATTTGTTTTCCTTTTGACCTGCCAGTGTCGAACTCCCAATACTGGAGTAGGAGACAAATTTTCAATTTTTATATACTTCATGCCCTTGACTACCTTCCCCCCCCCCCCTCCATTTTGTTGCATCTATCATCTTATAATTGCAGTAAGAAGAATAATGTATCCTGTCCAAAACTGCATTTTTTATTCTTCATCTAGTTCCAGTTTCTTTCTTTCTTTCTTTCTTTTATTTTTTTTTTTTTTTTATTTTTTATTTTTTATAATACATACATCTGAGCTATACTGAGGCTTCATACATTTCTCAATTTTCATTTCTCTTGCATTTCTTCTTCAGAACATGTTCCATTCTCTCTTTGGCTTCTGAAGTTTGCATTGTTGGTTCTATGAATATATATTCCTTTCAGAATTTGTTTATATGAAGTAACAGAGGTTCTCGTTTCAGTTTATTGTAGGCAATGGTAAACATATGTGTGATTTCACCTATGTTGAGAATGTTGCCCAAGCTCATATCGCTGCAGAAGAAGCTTTGTGCTCTCGGGAGTCATCTGTTGCTGGAAAGGTACTCTCTAACACTTACGACTGTCTTAGGAATTATACTTGATTTTTATTGCTTGTCCTTCATAACTTCTAAATGCTTGTGGAAATATTAACTTAATAATTTTTTTTGTAGGCATTTTTCATTACTAATCTTCAACCAATGAAAACTTGGGATTTCATGTCTCTTATATTGGAAGGCTTGGGACATCAAAGGTTAGATATGCATTCTTATCTTTCCATGCTGAGTGTGTGTTTTTTGTTCTTTTTCCCAAAGGGAAGCATAATGCTCAATGAATCAAATCTCCAAAAATCTTATGATGTTCATGGTTACTTTTGAGGGAAGATGGGAGTTTCTATCTAGGTTATATGAATATTCTTATAATGAAAATTTTATGGTTTTTTTGGACTTTGAGAAGTATCACTTGGGACACCAGTTATTATAAGCGTAATTATATAAGAATATCCCTCTTTTATTAATGAACATTTGTCTTACATGAAAGAGACGGTGACCATTGAACTTGGATGATCCTTACAAACTCCGTTGGTGCTAATTAACTTTTCTACAGTTTTTTCTGCACTATCTTCTGCTGCTGGATATTTTTCTGAAATAACCAACTAGGATAATGTGAGTGATTCTGGGACAGGTTTGCCAATTGGGAAAATGCAATCAGCTAATGCTGTGGTTACTAAGGCTGTTGGCTGTGGGGGAATTGATAAGGTTCCAGAGAAAAGTTTATCCTGAAAAGATAGGCCCTAGTTGTGCAGAAAATATATTTGCCAATTGAGCTGCTAGATGGGTAAATGTTGGCAAGATTTCTGCATCCATTGATACTAACCAATACATGGCATATCTTAATGTATTGATAAATGATAAGTACCTTTGAAGAATTGGTGTTAGTATTTAGTACTTTTAAGAAACCTTATCATTCCTATATAACCAATTGAATGCACTCATCTCTTTTACCAAAATTTAGAAGGACTTGTCTTGTTGTACTTTATATTCTCCTTTATACATGATATATTTTACATGTTATTTATAGTGTTTATGGTTTAATATTGTACTTTCATATATCATTTTTAAATATTTTCTTGCCATTTCCATGTGTCGTGTACATCTTGGATATTCTTAAACCCACTCTGCTGGTGTGATACCGATGGTTTAGACTTTTGATATGCGTTCCTTTCCATTGTTTATAAAACTGTCATTCTGTCAGTTCTATGCTTCTGCTAATCAGCAAGCTCTTTCCTTGTTATATTGCATGCAATGTGAGGACAAAATCCACTCCCTTCCACTAAGGTTTCTTCTAAAGATGTGAGGTGCTCTGATATAAATATGCTTTATTCCAACCATACCATTGTAAGAAGGGAGGAACCAAGTCTATGGCTTCTTAGTGAATCTCTTCTGGTTCAAAGGAACCAGGTTAAGTTGGTTTGAGCTAGGCAACCAGATCAGGTTTTTTTCCTGTTTCCCCCAAACTATTCCAAGTCTTAATCAAAGAAGAATCAAAGGTAGCTAATGCAACAGACTTATGAAGCATTATCTACTAGTAGAAGGCTAAAGTAATTTATGCATGTCAGGAGTTTGTCAGTTAGTATTACTGTTATTCGAAGTCTTAGAAGTAATAATTTAAGTTAAAAAGGGTTGGATGAAATTTCTGGTTTTATGCCAAGTGCTGTGTGATGCAGTGAAGCCTACTGAAATTATTGGTTGCCTGGTGAGGTTCCTTGTTTTTGTTGGTGAGATGATAACCTAGGTGTTGGTGAGAACCCTTAATCATGGCCCTCTTTATCAATTGAAATTTTCACTTTCCTGCAATCATGTGTATTGAGGATTGTGATTCTGTTGCAAGAAATAAACCAGGATACCATTAATTAGCTATCAGAGCTATGGTTGATGGTAGTTTTAATCCTCCAAACCAAATCTTTGACTCCAGAGCTCAAGTAATTGATATGTTGAAGTAGTAGACTGATTGTATGTTTAACAGTTTAAGCACCATTTATAAACACACCGCCAAAACCTGCTTTTTAGGAGAATGTGAGGTCATATTTGATCAAGGAGCTCTACAATGACATTAACGATGTACTAGGTAAAGATGAAGTCAAAGGAGTACAATGACAAACATGATCCTAGATTTCTATGATTATATGATGTGCTGCTTAGATGATTATTTTTATTGGTTGAGTTTTCCAAAGCTAGGAAGTAGAAGTTGGCCAGCTCCAAGCTCATGGAATCAGTATGGGAGTGGTGGTACAATTATGAGCCAAAGCTGGAACCACATGGAAGAGAGGCCACAACGTAAGAAGATGATGAGAAGATGAATGGGGAAGTATCTTCTTCAGGCCATCCAGTGACATCTGTTTGATAAACTCAACATTCTACTTCAAGCCTCACTTGCGTTTATCTTTTGTGCAGTTCTTGCACATCAGCATGAACTTTACACTTGGTTAACCCACTACAAGTGAAGCATGATTCCATAGAAGTGGCGTTGGAGAGATTATTGAATATGGCTCTCCTTGCTCCTAGTAGGAGTGTGTATGAGGCAAGCCATATTTAAGTCGTATTTTTCAAAGAAGTGGTTCAACTACGTTGACTACCAGAGTCATTGACCATGATGTAAAGTTCACGAGTTATTTTTGAAACACTTTACTGATGATGATGAATCAGCTACAATTTTGTTGAAGTCTAGGCCACCTCTTGTGGTGCCTTGTATGAGACCATGAGAATACTTGGCAACCAATATGTTCATTTGAAATTGTTCCTTGGGTCAAAAACCTTTTGAAATAATGCTTGTTTTCCAATCTTAAAGGCCAGTGAATTTGGCTCATCTCTCTTCTTATGTTTGAGTTAGCTCCAAGGATAATGAGCTCATATGGCACATCACTTGGGACGTATTTCAATGAGCAAATATGTGTCTGAGACTGCAACTCATCATTATGGTTGATTTGTTGAGTTTCAGCTTGGTGACATGATGAACTGAATCAACTGATGCACCCTCTTAGTAAACAGGTCCCTTCAAGGTGCTGAGGAGGGTAGACCATGTGCTTAAGTTGCCCCCTGAAATGTCCATTAGCAATAATTGTGTATCTACTGCACATCATTGGTTCACCTGACAAGGAAGAGACTGAAGATGTCATCATCAATTAGTTAACTATGGCTGATAAGGAGGGCAAGGAGGCAGTTATCCCACTTTCCTGTCAATTGCAAGGATTCTTGGCAGCATGGTTGCATGTGGATCCAGGAAGATGATTTCATGTGGAGCATCCCTTAGCTTTATGAGCATTTTTTGTCCTTTCAGTTGCAAAGAACAAGGTTTGTGTTTCCTTGAATGAACGAGTGCCAGTTCAACTGAACCAGGTTCAGTTAATGATGCAGCCTTACTCGAATAGGGCTGCTGCTTCAAGGATCTCTTGGGCTAGACTTGAATTCCAGTCCCAAAACTAGGGTTTTGATTAGCGTGTGTGGGTGATTCAAGTGATTCCCGAAATTAGTTCCTAATAATTATATTCTAATTCCCTGGTTTGGCTTTGGTTTGTTTAATGGGATTATGATGGTTAACCTTGGTAGTTGGGTCTTTCGTTGAGATAGGGTAGATTTGAGATGAAATGAGGACTTACAGCAATGAGATAAAGCTTGAAAGGACTTCAGATTTTGTTCCTTAGAATAATCTCAATAATCTCTTCAAGTGTCAATGATTTTGTATGGGTGGATTGGGAGATATCAGGTTTCTTTATTTTGGAGGGGAAAGAGGGTGACAAACTGAGAATAACAAGGATCAAGGATGGGCAAATCTAGGGTTTGGTTAGTCTGTTTAGGCTGAATTTGGTTTCAAAGTTGAGAAGGATGAGGGATCGATGGCTAGAATATGGGGCTAAATGGGGACAGGTTAGGAAGTTAGGATTGAATTTGGGTTTTGGTGGGAGAGAGTGCGAACCAGATTTCTAGGGTTTAGATCTGAAAACTAAAGCTGTAGGGATAAGGGTTAAGGAGGCTTCCGGAAATACCTATTTAGGACCTTTATTGGAGCCTGGCTGAAGCTGGAATGCATCTGCGGATGGTGGACAAAGCCTGTCACCTACAGCCACTGTCAAGGATCTGAGCTGGACTTCACTTAGAACATTCCTAAGGTTGAATTTTTCTCAAACTTATTGTCAGAACTGACCTACTACTTGAATCCCAAATTAATTAACAGATCCAAGAACACGCACAGTGCTCGAATGGGAAGCTTTATTACTCAATACTCAGAAGTGCCTCTCCCCATTGAGTGGATGGGTTTATTTACACATGCTAGGGGCTGAGTTTTCTATTTGAACTTGTATTTCCACCCCCCATACTGCTAAAACTCAACAACTACTAGGTCCTATAGTTTGACATGTATAAGGACTGACTTAAACTTCCAATCAAACACATGCTTCTAATTAAAGAAATTACATATCAATTATACCTGATGTCACCACGAGTCTTATCCCTGGCTGAAACCCTAACTGGGGTCCACTTGATAGCTCCAAGTCACCTCTCTAGGCTGGCCCCCTAGGAGGGTTATTTTGGCATTTTCAACCTTATTTTATTGCTGGAATTAATTCTAGATTTTATCCTAGAGTCCAATTTGGTCATGCTTCTTAACTTGAGTTCGTAGTTGAATACTTGAACGTGCTCTTAACTTGAGTCCGTAGTTGAATACTTGAACGTGCTCTTAACTTGAGTCCGTGGTTGAATACTTGAATGT
This sequence comes from Hakea prostrata, assembly GCF_041222555.1. NCBI lineage: Eukaryota > Viridiplantae > Streptophyta > Magnoliopsida > Proteales > Proteaceae > Hakea > Hakea prostrata. The sequence continues at coordinate 32,387,217 of NC_142602.1, read as the reverse complement.
GCTAAGGAGTTCTTTTTCAAGTGAACTTCCTTAGATAGAGTTTTTAGTTATCTAATCTTTTATTTTCAACATGTGTCTTTTAGATATTTAGATTCTATTTCAGAGGTCAAGATTATGTGATGGGATCCTAATTCTGTAAAGAAATCCCACTTAGAGCGTAGTTCTTTTAATAGGCTATAAATAGTTTTTGTTTCTTTGTAATTCTTCAAGTCTGATTATTTAATAAAATTTGAGTTTAAGGATCATGGTTCCTTGTTCAGGGAGCCATGGTAGAGTAGAGTTTGTTGAAGGATCAGCACCTCTATCATCAACTCCAGTTTCTTCTTCCACATTCCAGAACTTACAAGCATTCAGGCAGTCTTCTTCAGGGGTTCCAGCAGTAAACAATTAAGTCCAGCAGCCCCCATCCCCTTCCCCCTCCACTCTCACCGGTTGCCTTCCCCCACCCCTACTGTATTTCCTTGAATGCTCAATTTCCCTAGGTCTGAAAAGTTCCTGCACCCCACCTCTCATCAAAATGCACTTCATCGTCAACCTCAGGTCAACTGTTCATCCTAGCTCTCCCTGACAGCTGCCTGAACAACCAGCCCTAACCCTCTGACAACTACAAGCAACAACTTTCCAGCCCCTTCTCCTTCCCCTAGCCCCCGCAAGCACCCAAACCCTAGTCTTCGGATTCTTTGTTCTCGTCTGGTTGCATTACCCCAGGGTTCACGTGCTAAACCCCACCCCTGCGACTCCCTATTCTTCAGCCCCTTAACCTCCTTTCTTCTCCCTATAGGATTGCACCAACCAGTCCTACTGTAATTTTCTTAAATAAACTCTATTTCCCTATGTCTGAAAAGTTCCTGCACTTCATCTTCTTCATCAAAATTGCACTTCATCTTCAACCTTCAGGTCAAAACTGTTCATCCTAGACTCTCCCTACACTCCAGAACAATTAGACCAAAGTCTGAAAATACAAGACAACAACCCTAGGTGGCTCCCTTCTCCCTCCATTTGGTCTTGGACTGGGACTGCATCAATTCTCCCCTTGTGAAAAACATTCATCTCTGATGAATGGGTAAATGACATATCTTTCATAGAGGTCTGGATCAAGTCTTTTGAAGTTGTTTGTACATACCCAAGTGTTGTTTTCATCCAATTAAAATCTATCCCATCTCAACGAAAGACCCAACACACCAAGGTTAACCATCACAATCCCATGAAACAAATCAAACCCAAACCAGGGAATTAGAATACAATTATGAGGAACCAATTTAAACCACCCATAAACCCTAACCAGAGCCCTAGTTTTGGGCTTTGAACTCAAATGTAGCCCTACAGATCCTTGAAGCAGTAGTCCTGTTCGAGTAAGGTTGCATCAGTTGGTTTTGGCCAGACCAACCAGGTCTGCATTTTTTCAGTTCATCCAAAACCAGTCATAATTATTACAGTCAATTCTTAGTAAATAAAGGAATAAAAGTAATTGATTCTGTACAAAATTAGAGAAACATTGTCTAGATGGTAGAAGGTTCAAAAATAATTAAGAAGCATTTTTCTAGTTAGTTGCAAAAGTTATCTAAAGTCTTTGTAGTTAATTCTTTTAGTTAGGAAGGTTTGAATGAAATCTGGTTTTATGCCAATAGCTGTGAGATGCAGTGCTGCCCAGCGAGATGTGAACCCAGATGTTGAGTTAAGCCTTTAACTTGTCTGTCTCAGCTATTTCATACTTCTTTGTTAGTAAATTCTCAATTCTAGTTGTGTTATAATCACATCCCTGAAACTGTATCTATTGAGGATTTTAATTCTGTCGCAAAGAATGAACTGGGATTTCATTTTGCTCTCTTAAAAGACAAAAGGCAATTCATGGTTTTTTCCGAAGAAAATTATTTTTTTAATGTAATGTTTTGCTGGTTATCCAGTTGAAAAATATGAACATTTTTTCTTTCATCTGATGTAGCCATAGATTAAATAGGATCAACTAGGGGCCAGTATCCTGGATTTCAATTCAAAATGTTAGAAGAAGATAAGTATTTGGGCTAGAAGAGTAGGAGCTCTTGGGAAATAAAAGAAAAGAAGAGTGAAGAAATCAGATATTGGGATAGCTATCCTGGATGCACTGTCAAACAGCACCAATGCTCATATAGAAAAGTCATATTCATTAAACAAATTGTCTTTGATTGGTTGGGGATGCATTGCATATATTTAGAACTAAAATTCCTAATTTGACTAAAAAAATAAAAATCCTAATCACCATTAAGTATCCTAATCTAACTAAATACTTACTTTAACTGCTAGTCCCATGCACTAGCACTACCCTCACTTTATGGGCTTATAACTTAGGCCCATTACACCAATAAACCCCAAAACAAAAGGCCTAATGTTTATAGAACCCACCCATGGGCTAAACAAAAGTATTCTAAAGCCAACTTAATCCATCTCGACATTCTTAACTGCTTCACCAACCCAAATGTAATTCTGTTATGTTGTTACTGATGCTAGTAATTTTGGTAAATATGATAAGTCAGCATTGTACTAAAATTTGAATAGTTGTATCATTGCTATCTGACATGACTAATGAAATCCAGATTGTATAGTAGGAAAAGTTGTACTCTACATTGAAGGTGTCTGTTCCCGTTTAGGATAATTTCCTAGACTGGCTAGAGTTAGTTTTTACTTAGCTCACTCATCTAGCTTTCTTGCTTTATGTCTATTTAGAAAAGTATTGGAGACTGTAACAAGCGCTTGATTTGTGGTCTAAGACACACTAGTAAAAACTAAAAACCTTGTAAACAACTACTGCGAACCCTGTGAATGAACAGCAATATGTTTTTATGAAAATTTGACCATACTAATTTGGAAGTACTAACACTAGGAGCCATGTTAACAACTCATGAGTTCCTTATCCATGACCAATTGAAAATCTTTAAGATAACATGGTTCTCATGGCCACTAGGGACTGAAGGCATTGGACAGGTTCATAGTCAACAAGCCTGCCTAGATTCACTAGGCATGTAGTACATGACTTTATATAATATAGTTATGTTAGTGATGACATAGTATGAGAAAACCAACATATGATTAAAAAGCATATGACATAATATTAGTGCATTCATTAAAAAAATGAAACATGACATAAAACATAAATCCGTGCGAACTCATGAAGTCTTGAAAAGGCATGCTGTCGCCTTGAACCAAGGAAGAGCCTTGGATGCCCAGGCGACACCATGTGGAAGAAGAGTTCGCAAGGCTGTCATACTTGGTAAACTCTTCATACAAGATTATGTGGGGTAGTTCTTGAAGTTGACACTCCAAAAATACTATTGGACAGAACTAGGGGGTTCATGATTCTACATTACCACGGTGGTTATAGTTTACCTTAAATTTAGAGGCTGTTATTTAATTAAATTATTGAATACTGCTACCCCTATTTTGCTTTTGGCTGGATAAATTTTGAGTTTGACTTTCTTTTTTATGTGCTTTTGTAGGCCAACAATCCATCTTCCTTCTCGGATGGTATGGTCTGTTCTTGTGCTTATTAAGTGGGCACTTGAGATAATGGGGGACAAAAGGAGTGCTTATTCAATACCAGCTCTTTTTCAATTACTCTCACGGACAAGGACTTTCAAGTGCTGCAATGCTCAAAAGCATTTGGAATATTCACCCATTGTTTCCCTCGATGTGAGTTTTCTTCCATTTATGCTTTCAATCTTTCTCTTCATTACACCCTTAAGTTCACTTAGTACTTATTTAGTTTCACTCTTGGCCTGCACTTTGTAGTTATTTGTTTCACTTTTGACCTATTTTTCTTTAGTTTAGGGTAAATATCACTTACCACCCCTTTTAGCTGGACAAATAGCACTTACACCCCCTCTTACTTGGATAATATCACTTACCTCCCCTCTTACCTAGCAAATATATCAAACACCTCCCCTTTGTTAACTTTCTCAGTTAAATTTAACTTTTACCGTTAAATATTTTTCTAAAACCCAAAATACCCTTGGCTGAAAACATTTTTTTAATTTAAACCCTAAATTACCTTAATCACCCTAACAGCTAAAATACTAAATTATCCTCAATTAAAATAATTGTTAAAAAACCAAAATATCATACTTAAAACCCAAATTATCTTTAATTATTAAAACCCCAACATACCCTTTTTTTTTAATTTTATCAAACAACTAAAAAAACACAAACTGCTTGATATCAAAATGCAATTTCAATACTGAATTATCAAAAGGGTATGTTGGGCTTTTAATAATTAAAGATAATTTGAATTTTAAGTGTGGTGTTTTGGTTTTTAATAATTATTTACGTATTTTAACTGCTAGGGTGATTACGATAATTTAGGGTTAAAACTAAAAAATTAGCGAAGGGTAGTTTGGGGTTTTAGGAAAATATTTTGACGGTTAAATTTAACCAAGAAAGTTAATAGAGGGGAGGTAAGTGATATTATCCAAGTGTTGCTATTTATTTGCTAAAATTGGTGAATTATGCATGTTCATTTTGGTGTTACTTTTTGGCTACTAAATCTTCAGTTCTGAAACTCCCAAGTTTTGATGGGTTTCATTGAGCTTGAACCTAAATAATTCATTACCAAAGAGAATAAAAGAAAATACAACAGCACAAGGGACAAAGCCCAAACAAAGTGAGAAAGAGGCCTCCAACTAACAAGCAACCTAAGAGGCACTGAGCCTAGCAATTACCTAAGAGCAACAATTAACGCAAACTAGTTACACAAGCATAAGTGGCTCAAAGCCAAACTAAGAAGTAAACTAAGCAACATCGAGCCAAATAACTATTTAAGGGCAACAATAATAGCAAACTGGTTACATAGCACAAGAGGCCCATAGCCATATAATCAAACTAGAAAATAACCATGGAAGGGCCCCCAGCTAAACCGATGCAGTTCCCGTTCAATCAAAGATAAGTGAAGCCTTCCTAGAAACAAAGCACATGGACCTACGTTGCAGCATCACATTCTCAAGGGAAGGTAACAACACAAATTTGAGATAAAGAACAAAGAACAGATTAGACTCCAAAATAATTGGAGAGTTCAAAAACGATAGCCCTCATGGCTTTTCCCCAAAGCCTGAGAAGCCATCAATGGCTAAACCCTCGACAAATTGAAGCGAAGCCCAGAAACAAGAAGGGAAGAGAAGGAGAAACAAAGGGAGAAAAGAGCTGGAAGCAACACAAGAGAAACGAAAATGAAGAGAACATATTAGGGTTGGAAATAGTTCGGAGAGTTCAACAATGATGGCCCTCATGGCTTTCCCCAGAGCTAGAGAGACCATCAAAGGCTTGAATCCTCGACAAACAAAACGAAACCTTGAAACAGGAAGGTGAGAGGGCAAGAGAAGGAGAAACAAAGGGTGAAAGAAACATCGGGATCTGAGAATGAACCTGATTCGGAGAAAACAGCTATAATGGCCCTCACGACTTCCCCTGACGCCAAAGATGCCATTAAGGACTAGAACCCTCAACGAAGGAGTTGAAACTAGAAATAGAAAAGGGGAGAGGGAGAGAGTAGGAGAGAAGAGGAAGGAGATGAGACCATATTTGGGATTGAAATAGAACTAGATAGATTAGCAACAGGTGGCCCTCATGGCTTTCCCCGAAACTAGAGAGACCACTGAAAACAGAAATCCACAATGACCATAGACAAAACCTTAAAACGGCCAATCCCATTTCTTTTATTTTCTTCAATTTTTTTTTATTTTTTTTTCGGACAGAGAGAAGAAGGGTAAAGAGGAGATGAGGAGCAGGGAGAAGATGGAAGCAAGAGTAGAGAAACATGGAGGAGATGAGATCGAGAGGAGGAGAAGCAGAGAGAAAGAAAGGAGAATCAGGGTAAGGAGGAGATGAGGAGCAGGGAGAAGATGGAAGCAAGAGTAGAGAAATAGGGAGGAAATGAGATCGAGAGGAGGAGAAGCAGAGAGAAAGAAAGGAGAATCAGGGTAGGGAGGAGATGAGAAGCAGGGAAAAGATGGAAGCAAAAGCAGAGAATCAGGGAGGAGATGAGATTGAGAAGAAGAGAAACAGAGAGAAAGAAAGGAGAATCAAGAGGTGAGAACGGAAGGAGGCGGAGAGACACAGGCGCACCGCCTCCAAAATCACTCAACACTACCACAACAGAGAGGAGGAGGAGAGATGCAGAGACAGAGGACCACCAACTTATGCCTCAACAGCTGCTATAGATCCCTAAAGCAAGACGCTTCTTTAGATCACGGCTGGTCTTGGCGCTCCTCTTTAGGTCGCCAAACTCCTTCTACTCCCTTCGAAGAGAAACCTCCGCCTCTAGAAGAGAAAACCTCCCTAGGTTTTCACAAGGTTTACTCTAGGCTTCGTGTTCAAATTCATCAAGATCTCAAACAGAAAACTCTAGAACTTTTTGATGTAACCAGATGGACCCCTCCCTCTAAAGAAGCCCTGTGAGTGTAAAAGAAGGAAGGAATAGCAATCCAAAACCTTGTGGCCTTACAAGAGGGCCGAACCACATGGGGGCAATTTGGTCATTTTACCCACCTCCTTTTGACTTTTGAGTCCCTTATGGTTTGGTCGAATTTACTTTTTCTTTGTTACTTGAGTCCTCGTTTAGAGTCCCAGTCCAAGTAGGAAAGTCAAGTTGGAATCCTATTTCAAATTGGATTCCTTCGTAAGTTAAGAGTTTCTCTAAAATTATGCAGTTATTATTTATTCAGTAGTCCTTTCAGTAGAATTCTTTCTTTAATTGGTTTCCTAGTTGAGTCATAGTGCTAGTATGAGTTATATTCTGAATAGAACTTTTTTGTTGATTCCTATTAGGAAACCCTTCATGTAAAGGCTATAAATAGGTCATTCATATGTAAACAAGGAAATTTGATGATTAACAAAAATTGTGATTGAAGGATACTGGAGAGAGTAGTGGGTTTTCCCTAGGAGGGAAGGCGTGTGATTGTGTACAAACCTTCAAGCCTTCAAGCCTTCAAGCCCCATCTTCATCTGCAGCAAGTAAGTACAAACCTTACCCGCCAGCTTTAACCTCCCTTTTCTTCCTTCTTCCACAGGACCACAGGTAGCCTTACCCCTAACCCTAATTTCTTCAAAGATCCCTTTCTCCTCCCCCCATCCCTTGTGGCAGCCTCTCTCTACCCCTCCCTACCTGTTTCCCTAGTGCCTTCTATTCCCCAGCCGCCTTTTTCTAGTTCTTCTTCTTCTTCTTCTTTCTACTTGCAGCAGCATAGGACTTCCAGAAATTTTCCCAAAACCCTACTTCTATAACTTCTAATTCCCTACTCTCTTAGGACCGCCTCCCCTTCCCCTCACCCACACTTGATTCCCATCACCCTATCCCTTCCACTAAACCCCTGTAATACATACTTTTCTCATTTCTCTTAAAGCCCAAGAAACCCTAATCTTAGTTTTCAATCACACTTTATAAACCCCTCAATTCCACCCAATTCTACTTTAGGATCATCATCCCCTCCCCCTCCCTACCTTCGATCCCATCTGTAACCCTAGCTTCCCCTTTAGAAACCCTAGAATTGAGGAAACTGTAATTAGTTAAACCCTAGAATTTTGGAATTGAATCTGAACATTAATACAGAAAAATTCAGGTTTGATTTTATCAAAACTCTAACCCTAAACCTGTTGGCCAAACCCTATACTTATTCCCCTTCAACCCTAAAGCCCCCTAGACCTTTAGAAACCGATGCAGGGTTTAAAAGTCAAATTCCTCTATCCCCGCAGGGTGTAAATAGCCCTAGTCAGTTGCTATCCACCTCTGAATTGCGCTAGAAAACCTAATAGCATGGAGTTAAAGCCCTCATTTACTTCTGAATTCAACCTAAGGATCCTGACTAGTGGCCCTCAATTTGGGGGTTACATCATTTTTTGTTGTGGATTATTTTGAAGCTCAAATCGCCACTAGGTTCTGAAAATTTTAGGAAACCCTATTTAGGTCTTCTAAACATAGTTGAACCCTTACATTGTAAAATGATAACAGTTAAGAAGAAAATATTTAGTTCTTCTAAACATAGTTGAACCCTTGCATTGTAAAAGGATAACAGTCAAAATGAAAATGGTGGTTAGGTCTTCTGAACATGGTTGAACCCTTACATTGTAAAAGGATAGCAGTCAAAATGAAAATGGTTGTTTGGCTTCAGGCCATAGTTTTGTTACTATATGTTGAATGCTTCTGCACATATCCTTTAATATGGCTTATTCCACACAACTTTGGATCTTGCACTAAACTTCCACAATACAACAAATTGTTGCTTTTGATGCGTTCCACTACAGCCCAGTAACTTGTTCTGTCCTTCTATGGGAGCGATTTGAGGAGAAAATCATGTGTGTGTGTGTGAGAGAGAGAGAGAGAGAGAGAGAGACCCAAGTTTCTACAAATCTTAAGAGTTAAAACCAGTATAACCCCCACTTTATTTGAAACTATACATTTTATATTGAAACTTTCTTTCTTTTTAACCAAAACCAAACATTGGTGAGAACCTTATCATGTGAAACCACAATATTTCTCTAAATTTCAGTGAAAACTTGAACATTGTGGTTATCTAAGATTAGATCTGATTTAATGTCTTTACCCAATCAAAAAAAAAAAAGAAAAAAGAACGATCTGATTTCATGTCCTTAGTCCTGACCCCTATTTCCTATGCTGCCCCCAGCAAATAAAAGGAATAAGAGTCTGATAGGGATAGACTCCTTCCACTTCTTTTGACTTAAAACAATGTTGGAAGGTGCAGGTAAGACAAGTTAGGCGTAAAACAGCATGCTGGAAGATATTTCCTATCTCACAGAAGAGCTGGCTTCAAGTTCTGCGGGGCATCTTTTGGCATGCTTAGTCTCGAACCAATGGTGCATGTATCAATATGCAATCAATATTCTAGGCCTAGGAAATTTGACAAGCTCCATATTAGTCTAAACACGAAGAGAGGGGGAAAAGTTTTTTATTTTGTAACCAAAATGTGACAAGGGAAAAATAGAGATTTTGATCAACTGAGATGTATAAAGGGGAGGATGGGAGAGAGTTAGTAAAAGTTGACACTATAAGGAGATGGCAAGAGTATATCTGCGGACTTTTAAATGGAGTTGGTTTGAATATGACCAAAGCGGTTTATTTTATTCATCAATTAACCACATCCTGATGTTATATTCAAAAGATTGCTGTTGCGAAGTTAAAGAAACCTTTTAAAAGACAAAGGTGGGCACACACTAAGTCCAGATAAGATCCAATAGAAATGTGATATTTGGGGTTTATTGGTTAACAAAGATAATAAGAGGATAAGCATTGTAGTTTCTATTTTCAGGTTGATGTCCAAAGCTGGAATAGTTATTAAAGCATAAAATTAGTGAGTCATACTATGAAGCTTCGGAAGAAGGTTACTGAAGCTTGTTTGAGAAGAGAGCTCATATCTCTAAGAATAAATTTGGTTATATGACAGGTAGATCCACAATTGATGATAAAGATGCTTTATGTAAAGATAAAGAGCTAACAAGAAAGATCTCCATATGGTCTTTATTGATTTGGAGAAAACCTATGACAAAGTTCCTAGGGTTTTACTAGCTCAAATACTCACGAAGAGAAGGGTGTTGAGTATTTATATAAAGATAGCTAGAGATCTCTATGAAGATGTGGTGACAATGTATAGGTATGGTGCTTTAGCTAAGTTCGCTCTGTGTTGCAGATGATACAAGCTCTGACAATGTCAGTGGTTCGGCCATGTGCAATGGAGGCCTGGGGTCACATCAGTAAGGAGTGTTCTGATTCTGATTGAAGTATCTGAAAGAGCTAGGGGCAAGGTCCTAACTAACTTTGGCTGAGGTTGTGAAGGACATGCACTGTTTGAGTCTTGTTCTGAATATGACCTCATATACAGCCACTGAAGGGCAAGGATCCACATTGTTGACACGAAGTAACCGAAATCTGAAATTTTCCTGATTTCCTGGACAATCCTATTTCCTTCTACTTTCATTTTTTATTTCCATTTTCCAATTTTCTTATCTCATTTATTTATTTCTTTTGTAAATCATACATCCATAAGTTTTCCCTACTTTGTTCTGAAAGGATTCATGTGGTCGATCTCATTTAGTTGGATGAGGCTAGGTTGTTATTGTTTTAGTTAACTGTATAGTTTAATTATCATTTGCACCATCAGATGTTGAAGTGTTTCGCTTTTTTTCTTTTTTTCATCTGTCTAATTACCGATCTTTCAATATACAGGAAGGGATTGCATTAACAGTTGAGTCATTCTTTCACTTGACAGAGGAATCACATTCCGCAATATACCGTGACTTCAGAGAACCATCAAAGGCTGATAGACTGCTAGGAAGCGGAAAAGGTTATATTTTGATTCCATTTTTGTTAAACTTTAAAATGGTTCTGCAATGATTCACACCTCAAGATAATGTGATTGTAAATGATCCTGCAGCTACCTGTCTTTTCGTGTCCAGGCTGTCAGCCCAACAATCCTACAGCTATTCATATAACATAATTGCTTTAAAATCTTGATCACATTATCATGAGTAACAATTCACTCATAAATTATAGAACAATCATTAACATCCATAACATAAACATAAGCATAAGCATAATCATGAGCTATTTTATATTTAAAGCATATAATACCTTATGGGCATATATTGGACTGGGCCCTCATCCAATTGTAGCTTCATAAAATAATTGCAGTCCGGGTGGTACTTAACTTTGCGTTAGCCCATATGCTTCTTATTATAGACGTTTGTTATCTATCTCCCAGAACTTTTTCTATACTTTCAATATGGTCAGGCATCTAATTCCACGTAACATTATTATCTTTTCTTTGTTCTATTTCTTTTATTAAATCATAGAAATAAATTAATTTTCATCTTTTGAAGCTATTATCTATTTGAGCCACTACAGCCATTTCTAAGACCATTAGCGATAGTTTTGTACCTGTTTTCTAGGTTAATCTAGCCAGCGCCATACCATTCTATACTCCTGTTAGGAAGAACTTCATTTTCCTTGTATTTGTTCCACTTGTTTGTAAATATTATTAATTGTCTGGAGTATGCTGCTTTTTTAGAAAAATATTTTGCACTTAATTTTCTAGCTCTTTGAAAAAAGAAAAAAATGAAAAGGCTAAAATCGTTCACAAGATTGTGAACTTGCAGTTGGCTAGTCATTTGATTGAAACTCATTTGAATCCTTCCTATAAAGGGCTTTCACCCACCTCATTGGTCAAATTTCAATAAAGCATGCTATATGGGACAGAAGTGAGAAGTGGCTGCAAAATTGTTGGAATAATACAAACATAACATTTATCTTTCTTGATTATTATCCCCATAATATTTTTATCATTGTATCTTTCCATTTGTTTGATATTGGTAACCTTTCTCTTAATAATCATTGACCCCCATAGTGTTCTGACGAGATTTGATACGGTCATACCATGATAGAAAACCTATCATCAGCACCTATAAGTCTCTGTTGTATGTCTCTTAAAACCAGTTATTATATGCTGCCCAAATCCAATACTTGACTCCTTGAGTATTCACAGTTTGAGATCTTGGTCTCAACCCAGATCTCAGCCAACCAAAAAACCGAGATCTCGGCTACAATGTGGTATTGTTTTTTCCAGGCTCAACTCAAGTGAACTTGAGGGCCCATTTCAGTGGGTTCTAGGGCTCAGTTTGGGGCTGAAATTGGGTATTCAGCCTATATTAGCCCTTCTAAGCAAAATGGCGGCCTTAGATTCATGAGAAAACAAGTTTATATATGAGTTCCAACTCGATCATAACTTTGAACCCAATATGCTAAAGGAATGAACATGCAAAATTATAAAACATGAAATACACAAACCATTACTTGATATAAATGAAAACATAAAGGTTGAAATAACACATCAATCATGTTCAGTTGTCCATTATTCCATATTACAATGTCGGTGCACTTATAAGTTACACCACAAGAGTATAAGAGTGAGATCATTAAGTCAATGAGACAATGAATACATGAGGTTGTAGCCCTTCCATTGGAGTCTTAACATATGTTACAAACATTTTTGAAACATGAGTATTTTTCATGATATTTTAATTTTCAATTCTTTCAAAATATATTTGTTAATTCAGAAAAAATTAAAAATAAATCAATAAAAGAAATATTTTTGTTTCCATGAAAATGTAGATCAGGCAATATATACATATAATCCAAAGCCAACACCTAGTGTAGAACACAGTTTTTGGGGAAAAAAGGAAAAGAAATGAATATACTCACCTTGCTTCTTGATTAGTTGTTGTAGATGAGTTGAGCTAAATGGAGTGTTAATGAGAGATTTGAGCACTTCTCAAAATTCAGCCAAAAGATGAAAACCAGCCAGGTGGGCAGAGGTAGAGTCGAGAGAGGCAAGATAGTTGGACGATATGGATATGGATCTATGGTTGTACCATAACACCCCTGAAGAACCTTTTTGTTCTTCATTTCCCTCTGCCGGAAGAAGGACATGCAGTGATTGACAAATGGGAGTTGGACAATAAAGTCAGTGAGAACTGTTATCTTCTTGAAGCCATATGTAAAAGCAGATGCTCTGCTAATTCTTGGATCTTGGCACACAGCTTCTTTTTCATTAGGTCTAGACTCCTTGAAACTGAAGATGGCCAAAGGTCTTGGCCATTAGAGCTGCTTTATGGCCAAAGCAGCAAATGCATGTACACATCACTTTTACAGCCATGAGTAGCTTTCTCAGGAAACTAAATGTATTTTCTTCAAGAGCTAATTCGACCCTTAAGTTTCTTATACCCTGAGACAACAAATGAAGAGTGCAAAGTTCTACTGCCCTAAAAATATTCCATGTTTGTCTTAGAGAAGTTTTTTTATACACCACAAACTTAAACTAAAGAAAAATACTAGAAGAAATTAATCAAATCTAAAAGCTAGGATTTAGGTTTTCTAGTGGTGTAAGATTAATTGCAGAAAATTCTAAAACCTAATGGAGGATCCAGGGATAGGGAGAGGGTAAGGGGATAGGTGCGATCCAACTAGAAGGGAGAAGGGGGGGTGTTTAGGGGTTGGGGATCTAAGAGTTTTAAAGGGAGGGGGATAGCTGCTGCCGCAAGTAAGGAGAAGGATTGCAGTGCTTGCATGGGCTAGGGGAGAGGGAGAAGGTGGCTGGAATGTGGAGGGGCGGGGTTGCACTTAGGAGTAGGAGAAGATTGCTGGGTTTATTGAATTGCTACTGGAATTCACTGGGGCTTCAAGACAATGGTTGAAGAACACTTCTCAAAGCCGTCACCCCAAGGCTTGCCCACAACTTGTATTCCGCTCGAAAAGAAACAAACTAAGACTTAGACTAGGAAACCTAATTGACTTAAAACTGACTCTTATTCTAATTATGACTGACTTGACTAACAGTTCTCACATAAAAAAAAAAAACTCTATCATAACTTACTCTATAGATATCCATTTAGGATTCTAAGAGCAGATACAGAGTCATAATAAAAGGTAGACTCAAATTAGGGGATTCTGACACAAACTAGGAATCACACCTAGGCAAGGACTCTTCAATAAAACAAAAAATAGTTATCCAAATAAGAAAATAAAAATAGATCTAGGGTCCTAACACTTAGTGGGACTCAATGGGACCAAGACCTAGGACAGGAAAAATTGCAAAATTACCAAAATACCACTGGATCAACTTAGGGGCTGTAGGGTTTGGTGAAGTAACCCTAGGCCCTATGGAACCCCTGGATACAGTTTACATCACTCTTTTTTCCTTCTTTTTTTATTTATTTTTTTGTGGGGTAACAGATATTATCTGAAGTCTTTTAAGATCTAGTTTTGCATTTGTAAAACTTGGAAAAGAATGAAGCAAATGCTGTTATCACAATGTTCTGTGCCATGTTTATGAAAATGGAGAGGAGGTGGGAATTGAGAAATTCAGTCTTTCTTAAGAAGCCAATGGTCTGTCTTGCAATGCAGTATATCAAATTCTTTTTTTTATAAATAACGTTGAATTCTTTTATAATGTTATTCTCTCTCTCTCTCTCTCTATCTTTTTTATTGCAGTTGCTGACATACTTTTGTGGAGAGATGAGAAGAAAACATTCACTTATTTTCTTTCATTGGTACTGCTTTTTTATTGGTACCTACTTTCTGGAAGAAGTTTTATTTCCTCCACGGCAAAGCTTATGCTGCTATCATCAGTAATCCTTTTTTGTTATGGCTTTCTACCATCAACAATGTAGGTACCTTTACTTTCAACTTTATTCCTGCATGAGTCCATATGTTACTAAATAAATGGTCTGTCGTTAGATGAGAGTCATGAGATTACCACTTCTGTCAGTTATGAACTCTTCCTCAGCCATGGATGTCCTTTCTTAGATTATAGAGGCTCTGACAGTAAAAAATCTCCAAATATATTATGTATTTGAAAAAATTTGGAAATTTTTTTTAAAGTAAATCATGTCAAACGTTAACTAGTGTAAGCACAGTTGGTTTAAAGCCAGGAGATCAGGAACAACAGCCCTAGTCAGCATTGTACAATGATCCTTGAAACAAAACAATGCTTTTTGGTATAATGCTGGAGATCTGAACTTTTCAGTTCCTCCATCCTGGTTAAAATAATTTAGTTACAAGGAACTCTTCTTCTTTCAGGCATCTTGACTTTGAGGTTTCTGCTCCAGGTTTGGCTTCCCCATCCAAAGATTGTCTTCTTCAGATTTTGAGATCTCGGAAACAATGATTAGAGATGCATTTGCACCACTAGCATCCTTATGGAATAGATGGGCTCTCACATTAAAGTCATTTTCCCGAGGAGGTGATTGGAATACTTTCTTCAAGGTAAGTAGTGTGTCATAAATTCAAAATTAGTGTGAGATTGTTATGATCTGCCTGTCATTCTTATCTTAGATTAGGAGTTTATTTCTTGCTTAGCAACTTTTTTTTCCCTATGCATAATTCTGGTCTGATTATTGGTAGGGATTGATGTAGAACTGGAAGTTTAGCAAGATATACAGTTTGATATGCTTTCAGGGAGTCACAGTTCCTGTCATTCTTTGTGTCTTACTCTTACTTGGGGGTGGTAATGGGTGGACCTGGTGGGTTCAGTCATGGTACAGTATTTGACTGTGACCTTAATTTATATATGGGCAGCCTTCCCTCTCTGGCATACTTTTTCAGTCACTTATACATGATTACTCGGTAGAAATACCCACATTCTTTTGGGAAAGGAATGGAAAGGAATTTGATTCTCAAAATATCTTTTCCCCTTATTTAATTTTTGAACTGGAAATAGCATGCTAGTACATTTGGGCACCTAGTAATACTTAGGATATAAAGTCTCCTACAGGAGCAAGGCTCATGAAGCAAACCACTAAAAGTGATACTAAGTCTGTCAAAAAGTTCTCCATGAACTTGATTAGCACTATTTTGTAGGATTTTATGCTATACACAATACTGTTTCCGTGATAAGTGTAAGTACCACTATTATGGTTTGTGTAGTTACATTTGTTGTACTAATTACTGGCACACATAAGGTCATCAATTATGGCATAGAAAGAAGTATGCATGCTTGCCCCTCAGATGGTGTGACCTATATGTGATATGCCTTCAGCACTTGGCAGCCCAGCCTTTTCTCTTTCAATTTCAATTTCAATTTCAATTTGCTTAAACTTTATCTAAGAAATTTTTTCTTACTAAATACAGGTGGTAGTGTGTCTGTATGTTCTGAAGTTGCTCCTCTCATTTTCCTTCTCTGCAGTTGTTGGCGTAGGTAAGGACATTGCATGTTCCAATCTTTTGAAGTGTTTGAGTAGTCTCTGCCTTGTGTTGTTCTTTTAACCTTGTTGGTTTAACATGCAGCACTTGTCTTGGCATTCACTGTGTTCTTTGTATATGAGCAATATGAAGAGGAACTTGATAGAGTAATGGAGTTGCTATCCGTCCATTTGAAGAAGTTAAAGGGGTTGTTAATTAGAAGGTTGCCAGTCTCCTTGGCAAAGTTTCTTCATGCTTACACAGGCAAAGATTAGGTATATGATGCAGTGAACAATCACAAATTCTAGGGCTAATATGGTGACAGTTTTTCCTCTGATCATATCTACTATCAGAGTTTGGTTTGTGAGCTCCAACCAGCTAGACCAAGCTATAGGTTTTAAGTTCTTTGCCCATGGTACAAGCACCTTGCTGTAATATTTTTCAGTCACATGAAGCATTGGGGTGCAGTTAAATATCATTACTATGGAATCCATTGCCAAGTCCACGCCGGTGCATTTTTCGTCTGACCCCTGGTTCTTTGATTGGAGTATCCAACAATGTAAGCATATATAATCGTTTCAATTCATTTCATAGTGACTGTTGGGCACCTGTGGGCACTAGTGGTTGATGACAGGGTGTCGTCTAGTGAATGGGAATGGGTGATAAAGATGTGTGTTTTTTCTAATTCTGCCCTGTAATCAGGTTGTATATCATGAATATAGTTTGAGATACTGGCATTGAAACATTTATGTGATGAACTCGTTTTTGAAAGGTATAGTTTGAGATACTGGCATTGAAACATTTATGTGATGAACTCGTTTTTGAAAGGTATAGTTCGAATATTGGACTATGAGAGCTAAAATCGGATATCTATCGAGTTTACTAGCGTTTGGTAACGCCATTGGGGAAGACTGCTGGTGTTCTTTTCTCCTGAAACATAAGAATTGGAGAGGGGTGTTTTTAAAATGTTCGTTCCTTTGTTCTTTAAGAATGCATCAGTGAGAAAAGTGGATTGAATAACGGATTTTGTAGAACATGTATGACATGTCCTATTTGGGGAGTAGACACCTTGATAAAAATGATCCCAGCGACGAAAGTCTCAAGACTATTCTACCTGCACCTCTCCTCACAAACCCCTTTTGTTTGCTCTCTTGCCTCTTTTTATTTTCTCGCTTGAAAGTTTGATTTTCATTTTAGGGGTTCAATTGAGAATATTTTTAGAATAAGCGTATCAAACATCCATTTTCAAACACACAAGGAATTTTCAGTGCAAAAAGATGTAACAATGGTTTTATACAGAACTGGTCTCAAAATAGAAATTTTACCAACTCAGTTTAATCCATCTTAACAGATAGGATTTCTTCATTACCACTGAAGAAAGAAAAAAAAAAGTTTTCCTTTGGTATGGTTTTTGCTGGTTTATTATATCCTATTTATAGAGCTTATTACTTTTTAAAACAAATAATAATAATAATAGAAGAGAGTTTTTACATGCATCCACACAACCTCCCTTCCCCTCCCCAATTTGTCAGGAAGCTTGTGGCACCTTCCCCGAAGTGCAAAAATTAAAGATTGGTCTATGCTGTTTGTGTTAGGCACCGTTTTGAACTCTTTTCAATTAATAATAGGAATTCAGATATTTTTTTATGTTAAATCGACTGATGAATTTTACCCATAGAATCCCTTCACCCATATCCTTCACCCAACATTCTCGACAACCACCCAGCACCGCCTCCTCTTATGTTGGATTTTGGGGTTTTTCATTCATTGATGAGGAAAATCTCCTAATAATTGACGAACTTCAGTGGAAAATTAAAGATCAATAGTTTCTATGTTCATGCACCTCCGCAGCAAAATCTTTGATTGTCCTTAACAATGAATTATCTATGTGGTTTCGAGGATTGTACAATAATGATGTTACATACTTGTACTGTTTGATATTCAATACAATAATGATATTAAAAATATTTATTCAATACCGTATCAATACGGTGTCCAATACCAAATTGTTTACACCCTTGGACTTGGTCAAGGCTTGAGAATCTGAGACAATCCAGCTCTAATCGCCATTCTCAAGCAAAAGAGACTAATTATTTCTCTTGAGCAAAAACATAATGCTGATAATTGGCCATGAAATTTCCAAATTTTTATTTTTTGTGGGCGCAGTTGGAATTTTTTCCATCTAATCCCATGTACAATCCTTCATATACATCGGAATTGAGAAATTTACATCAATCAATGGAAGGTCCATCACACCCCGTCAACCTTATCTCGACCCCATTATCAATAACACAAATCTAGACCCAAAAATATGCACGAAAGTGAGAGGAAGAGATGGAAAAAGAGGGTGAGAGGCAAAAGAAAAATGTAGATGAATGAGAGTAACAAGACAAGAAGAAAGACAGGGTGGGTGAACGGAAGGAACAGAAAAGAAGAAAGGTTTAGGAAGAACTCATCTGAAGAGCGAAGCAGATGGAAAACTGATCACAAGGATTACATGCACTTCACAACAGTGAATGTATCTCAAAACCCAACAAAGAAAATTTCAGAGAAATCTTCAGTAATAACATCAGTGCTACATCAGATCAGCGTCGGTGACCGGACCGGTCCAACGGGGAAATAAGGCTGCAACCAACTTCTTGTCAGTATAACTACCTACCTGTATATGGTGAAACAAAAGCTTTGACACTGAAACTATTTGCTACCATCAAAAGAAAAGCCTAGACAATAATGTTAGAAACAATAATATCATTAAAAACATACAATGGATCATTATCCAAGCCCGACCAAGGTCAATATGAATGTCTAGATGTAGGTTGAATTGGTGACAGAAATAACTGAATCCCTGATCAAAAAAATTAATAAGAAATAAGAACTGAAAAAAGAAAAGGTTGGACAATTAAACCACGTTCAACAAGGTCTGAAGCAAGTATATACAGATTGAACATCCAACATGACAGTAAGCATCCTACTGTGATGGACTTTCAGCAGCCAAGATGCAGTGAAGTAGCAAAATTGAGAACTCTAATTCAAAAAAAGAGCAGTTCAGCAAAGGAAAACCCACACAACTGAAGTTCTTCACTCCATCACTGCAACACCACCCACAGCCTTGAGCTTCTCTATTATGTCATTTGCTTCCTCCTTGGTCACCCCTTGTTTCAACAAGACTGGTGTCTTCTCTACTAGGTCTTTGGCTTCCTTCAGTCCCAAACTAGTAAATGCTCTTACCTCCTTAATCACCTTGATCTTTGCGGCTGCATCAAACTTTTCTAATTTCACATCGAACGCTGTCTTCTCTGCCTTCTTCTCCTCAACTTTCGTGGTTGCAGCTCCAGACTGAGAACCCAAGTCCATGCCTTCTGTTGATATTGGCTGCATCTTGGGATGCCTAAGCTTGTCCCTTAGTGTAGGGCCAATTTGTTTAAGTTCTTCAGGGGGTAGAGCAGCAATGCGCTCTGCAAGCTGGAGTATCTTATCAGAAGGTGGGGGTCTAGGACCATAGGGATCATAGAAAGCAGGGTACTTGTACCTCTTAGGCTTGGTCTTAGGGTCTCTGGGAACAAAATCAGGTTGGAACAGACGACACTGTAGTGGTCCAGTTATTCTGAGGAGTATGGGAGGGTCATGTACAGCTTTGAGAAATGCAATGAGCTTCATGGCAGAGCCAGTGAAAGCAAATATTCACAAGATGAGAACAGCTTGGAAAAAGACACTACTTAAACCACCTACTTGCAACATTGCTTGCAAAACAAGGGCTCTAGTCGTGTATTTCGTAATGTCTAACCATCACCACAAATTGGAGCTCTCTAACCTACAAAAGGAAAGGGGGGAAATTTAGAAATATAGGATACTTGTTGGGATAATCGAAATAACCAAGTAACAAAACAAAAACACAATTTCCGTGGGATAATGAACACCTTTCTAGTACATTCCTAGTTATATATCGACCATACCATGCAAGCATAAGGAGCATAAAACCTTCATGTGGCAACTAAAGAAATTTGCCTACGTTCTTTGGTATTTAGATTGCATGTATGTTCAGGAAAGGTAAAGACACGACCCTGGAAACACTGCTATTGTTCAATTAAGATGTGTGAAAAATAAATGGTAAATATTTGAAAAGAATGCAAAGCTTCTTAAATGGAAAAAATAAGGTTTTAAAAATTTTATAGCACCAAATATTTGTCCATACATCTGCATGTGAATAACTATTTTTATTTTTGGGTAAATGCATGAAAATATCAAGTCTCCTTACTTGCACGCATCCAATTAGTTATCATAGTATTGATAATCCATACATAACCAATATCCGCAAAACAAGTGAGGGAAAGAAGAGTAGATTATCCATTGTATTTTGATCTCTATTTTATAACTTAAAACAATAAAATGACCACAGAGACAATTATCAAGCATTAAGAAGGTCAAATTGAAGAACTGACTATGACAAAAGGAACAGAAGTAGAATGCTTAATACAACAGATGTGGCACAGTGATACTACAATAAAACAACTGAAAGAAAGAACATACAAAGATTAGTGATGTTACTACGGAAGTAAATACAATTAAAAAACACCCAATGAGTATAAATGTGCATATAAACTAAGAGCAAAGTTCCACTTCCATGAAGCATACAATGATTAGTGATGTTAATACGGAAGTAAATACAATTAAAAAACACCCAATGAGTATAAACGTGCATATAAACTAAAAGCAAAGTTCTACTTCCATTAAGCATCAGGATAAAGTTCACTGGTCACAACCCCAAGATCACACAGGGAAAATTCTAGGACCACCTTTTCTCCAAGGTCCAAGCATAATGACCATGAAAACCCCTGAGATATCAAAGAACACATTGACTTACCAGGAATGAGATCACATGTACAATAGAAGGATAGCGGAACAACGGGCGAGACGGGAAAGTCTCTATTTCAGGATAGAAGGAGTTCTTCACTTTCTCTTTCCTTCCTCTCAAGTAAAACCTTAAATCCATCTAGAAATATAGGAATTCACAAATAGACCCCTGTATATATGTCATTTATAATTAGCCCCTAAAAATATGGAAAAACACAGATAGACCCCTAATTTTATGTGAATTCACAAAAAGAGACCCCTGAAACATCGGGTTCTGTCTTTTCTTTGTTTTTGCTGGGTATTGTCGCTGGTTCAGCAGAAATAAATACTAATGCCCCTGGCTTTAAAAAGGGAGAAACAACTCGACAGAAAACATCTATAGCGGAAGGAAAGAAAAAATCTCACGATGGCGGAAGGAAGAGAATCGTAACGATGGCATTTAAAATTCGACAAAAGATATCGACGATAGGTTGTTTGGAAAAATAAATTCAGGTCTGATTTCATAGGTTGACAAAGAAGAAGAACTGATGGGGAAGTGATACCCACAGCGATGGTGATACTTGCAAGGGCTGTATCGAAAAAAATTTTTTTTTTTTTTTTTTTTTTTTTTTTGCACAAGGACTACCCCTACTCCCCCACCTACGCTGGCGGAAAGATAGAGAGTGGCTGGGGGGGGGGGGGGGGGGGGCACCCCCCCACACACCACCAACCACCACCCAACAAAAAACACAACACACCACAAAAAAAAAAAAAAATAAAAAATAAAAATTTAAAAATTATTAAAAAAAAAAAAATATTTAAAAACCCACCCCAAAAAAAACCCCAAAAAAAACGAGATGTAGTCTGATAAGCCCCTGATATCAAGAGTCTATATTCGACAAGGAAAGCACTCCCAAGGAAACGATTGACAGTTTGAACATGAAGAAGTCCTTCGTTTTCAGCGAGTCCTAGTGCATTCAAGCGATCGGCAAATTTGAAGCATGAAGAGTCCTTCTGCGTTAAGGTTATTAAATTAGATTTAGAGAGTCAAGAGTCATAATACATCTAGGTTAGAGTTACATTACAGTTAGGTTTCTTTTGAAGAGTCCTACTCAAGTAGGCTGATTTTGTTAATTAATTCGATAGGAATGTAATTGCTATAAATAGGGGGAGGATGAGTAGAAAGGATATAGAGAAAGTTTATGTGAGAGCCATTGCTCTTGGGTAGCCGTAGGAATCACCTACTGCTGGTAGATTATATTGTTTCTTATTCAACTTTTATTCAAAGTCTCGTTTTTCTTCTTGAGTTATTCCACCTTGTTAAGTAACTCATTCAGGTACCTAACTTGGTATCGAGCCATCGATTCTAGGGGAATGGTCAAGAGCGATGGAGCAGGTAGAGGAATTGAAGTATCGTGAAAGAAATTCAAGGTCAAGTGGACTCTAGCACAAAACATAGAGAAAGGAGAAAACCAATGAGAGTTTAGAGATGAATTAAGTTCATGTTATCGAAGGAAAATCAGCAGAGATGCATACCTTAATGCCGGAGGTGACTAGAACCGATGGAGTTCAGACTACAGCAAGCGTACAATCGAACCGGAGAAACCAGAGACTTCCTTCCTAGACATCTTGAGATGCCAATTTTCACGGGGGAAGATCCGATGGGATGGATCGCACGAGCTGAAAGGTACTTTGATCTGTACAAACTCAGCGATGAAGAGAAACTCGAGCTCAACCCTTTGTTTTGAAGGTGCAGCACTAGGATGGATACGCTTCCGAGAACTGCAGCAGCCATTGTCATCATGGAGAAACTTGAAAGAATCAATGATCTATCGATTTAACTCAGACAGCTGAAGACTCCCCAAGAAGCATTGATTAATCACAAGCAAAGTGGAACGTTTGCAGCATATGAGAAGGGTTTGAGAAATTAGCAGCAGCAGCCGGAGCGGTAGATGGAGAATGGTTGAAGGGGTGTTTTTCCTGGTTTAAATGAAGAAGTAAGGGCTGAAGTTCGATTATTTGGGCTCACCAATTTGGGCCAAATAATGGACCTGGCCCAAGCCGTGGAGGACAAAAATGGAGTGGGAAAATAAAACCTCTTTTGGCCCACCCACTCAATCAGCCCAAAATCTAACCTCACGTGTTATTAACTTAGCCCACCCAACACCAATATTAAAGGAACCAATACGTTCGAACCGAATGACCAAGCTTTAACGGTTCTTCCCAAACCAAATAAGTGAACCCGCGTCTTCCTCTTCACAATCTCACTCAACTCCTCGCGGGGCTCCCTCCGTTGGTTATCCCAGAAGAAATCAAAGATAAAATGGACAAGGGGTTTTTCGTGTGACGCCCATACTCCAAAGGCCATCGATGCCCTCCGCAACTAAGGTTCTTTACTCCCACGATGATAGTCCGTTGCCGCGAGGTGTCATGTCGATATGAGCCTGCTAGCACTCTCGCATCCTCTTTGGTGGGGATCGATTCACCACACACCCGAAACTAACGGGACAAATAAATGGCTTGAGTCATCATTCGATCGATTGTGAGCAACGCACATTTCGTCGCTCAAGGTTGGTGGAGCCTTGTTGGAATCCAGAAAACAATTTCAGTCTGGACGTTAGAAGGTACGGGTTTTCCTTCATTCAGCTGGGCGGTCTTTGTGCAAATTTTTACCCTTTCATTTGGGTAGCATTGATATAATCTTGGGCGTGAATGGTTCGACACTAGGAGTCGCGATTGGCGCTTGAGAACCATGAGCTTTGTGCCCCCTGAAACTAATGGGGATCCAACCTTCTCTTGAAACAACATTAGAGTGTCTACTCGTTCCGTGGTGTGGATCTGCTACAACCTCAGCATCCCGTCGAGATGATATAGAGGTACAAGAGATCGTGTCACATTTATTAACCGACTTTGCTCAATTATTTGCTAACCAACCAACGCCGCCAAAAGGAGCAGACCACCGATACGGTTGCGAGGTACCCACCTAATATTCGACCCTATCGTTACCCACATTCTCAAAAGACGGTCGGTTGTCATGTTACATTGGTACGACCTAGTGTGGTCCTTACTCCATCCGTCGTTGGTTCAAGAGGTGCGATCTTTCCTGGCTTCGTGCCTCATAAACTCCGCTCCCGACGTTTCCCATTCCCCTTCTTGGATGGCTCGAGCCCTGTTTCCCTTGTTTGAGCGGATACCACCAATTAGATGCGGTGATGAAGAAAAACCTTTTCTCACTTGGCATTACGTTCCGTGTGCCTTTCTCTCTGCTCCCCACATTTCATCACTAATGCTGAGGTATTTCAGAACACTTCATTTATTTTTGTTCTTTGACTTTTTGTGTATACAGACCTGAGGAACATGTGGCCCATTTCACCACCTTTATACTTCTCCCCCACCTTGTGTCCCTGCATGTTTGTTCTACCTGGTATTTGGACATATCATATCTAAAGACATCACCACCCACGGAGATTAAGTCATTGGGTCCCCACCCCCAATCTTAAAGCCTTCGGTTTTTGTTCCGGTTTACCCGTTCTCCTTTGGTAATTGCCGCTCCACTCACAAACTTATTGAGAAGATGCATTTCTGTACCCGCCTTTATCCCTCAAGCCCATGACAACCTCCTTTGGTGCGCGTTTCCTTTTTGTGCCTCTTCTTTTCTTCTTTTGATGCAGCCATCCCATTCCTCTTGGAGCCAAGTGTTGTCCCCTCCAAACCAGTCGCTCTATGGAAGACTAATGGCATGTACTTGCCATTCTGCTCTTCTTGTGGGAGACATTTCAGTACGACATCGGGTCTGTATTTCTCCTTTCTCCTCACATGTCTTCTTTTGGATTTGATTTTGAGATATTGTATCTCCGTAGCAAACAAAGCCCGTGCTCTCTCCAGGTCGCGTGATCCTTTATTCGTGCCGCTTGCGAGTGGGGACTAGATCCGTACACCCTGACCGTTACAGATCGTTCGCCTTTCGTCCCGACTCCCCTACCCCTTCGGCCCTTACTCTTAAGATCGGTTAGTCTCCCTGGGTCACCATTAATTCCCAATTACTTTCGTTCATTCTCCCATTCTGCTTCTTTTCTTCCTTCTTATCGTGGTCTCCTCTTTTGCTTTGTCTTTCCTTCCCTCCCTACTCCTTCCCCTCCTTCCTCCTTTGGAGACATTACTGGTTTTTTGGTGGGTTACCCACTGGTGGGATCCTCTTTTGTAGTTGCCGGCTATCCAAGTACGCGCATTTCATCGCTCTTTCACACCCTTATTCCGCCAAGGATGTGGCTATCTCGTTCAGCAAGGAGGTTATCCGCTTGCATGGGTTCCCTCGAACCATCGTCTCCGATCGAGATCGTGTCTTCCTTAGTAATTTTTGGATGGAGCTTTTAAATTAGCGGGTACCAACCTCAAGTTCAGCAGGCCTACCATCCTCAAACGGATGGTCAAACAGAGGTGGTAAATCGCAGCCTTGAAATTTACCTACGATGTTTTTGCGCTCGCCAACCGAAGGACTGGATTAATTGGTTACCGTGGGCCGAATATTGGTTCAATACGACGTTTCATTCAGCCACAAAAATGACTCCCTTTCGGGTTGTGTATGGACGAGAACCCCCTCTCTTCCGTGTTGGGAGGATGGTCGATCTAAAGTGGATGAGGTTGATGTGTTCCTCCGAAAGCGCAATCGGGTGTTGGAGGATCTCAAAACAAATCTGCGGGTGGCCCAAGATAGGATGTGCAATTCCGCGGATTCAAAGCGTAGGGAAGTGCATTATCAAGTGGGGGATGAAGTTTTTCTTAAGCTACAACCTTATCGCTTCCAGGAACTCGCCAAACGGCCCAATGAGAAACTCAGCCATCGCTACTATGGGCCGTACCGGATCATTGAGCCGTGGGACCGTCGCCTATCGTCTCGTTTACCCGATGATTCACGGATCCACCCGGTGTTTCACGTTTCACGCTGAAGCGAGCATCGCCAGCTTGTTTGCGCGGAAATGGCGAGTTGCGGCTCACACCCGAAGCCTTGCTCAACATTCGTTTCTCTACTCAAGGGTTGCTGGAGGTTTTGATTCAATGGAAAGGACTCGCCGCCTTATGAAAATACTTGGGAATCTTATGCTGAAATACGGTCCCACTTTCCGAGTTTTCACCTTGAGGACAAGGTGAAACTTTTGGAGGGGAGTATTGATAAGCCCCCGATATCAAGAGTCTATATTCGACAAGGAAAGCACTCCCAAGGAAACGATTGACAGCTTTGAACAGTGAAGAGAGTCCTGTCGCTTTCAGCAGAGTCCTAGTGCATTCAAGCGTCGCAAATTTGAAGCATGAAGAGTCCTTCGCGTTAAGGTTATTAGAATTAGATTTAGAGAGTCAAGAGTCATAATACATCTAGGTTAGAGTTACATTACAGTTAGGTTTCTTTTGAAGAGTCCTACTCGAAGTAGGCTGATTTTGTTAATTAATTCGATAGGAATGTAATTGCTATAAATAGGGGGGAGGATGAGTAGAAAGGATATAGAGAGAAGTTTATGTGAGAGCCATTGCTCTTGGGTAGCCGTAGGAATCACCTACTGCTGGTAGATTATATTGTTTCTTATTCAACTTTTATTCAAAGTCTCGTTTTTCTTCTTGAGTTATTCCACCTTGTTAAGTAACCTCATTCAGGTACCTAACATAGTCTCAAATCAGATCAGAAAAACCACAGTGAGCCTAATCTAAAAACCACAAACTACACTGAGCCAAGAACACAAAGCTGTGAACCAGATCGTAAATTGGAACCACAAATCCTTAAATCACAAACGAAATCGAAACCAAACAAATCCAGAGGTGAAGAAGAACGACTAAAAACCAAGAGCATAGATGCAGATCTTCAGGAGAGCAAGCTGAATCGGAAACAAAAACCAGTTGCAGAGCCGAGGGGAAGCAGGATCATCTCACTCTAATAGCATGTTGGAATTTGAAGAAATTAATGCTCGAAGGTTATTTTCATTCATAGGCCCAGTGGGGTATTTATAGTTACAATATGAGTAAATTCTACTCTGACTATGATAAGGAAATACAAAGCAAATAGAATAGAAAAACAAATCCTAGATAGTAGGAAACCCAGTCTAACACAAACTATGAAACCAATACAAAGAATATAAGAAAACAAAAGATATAACTAAAAGAGGAGTCTACACCAAATAGGAAACCTCAATCATACTTCCAACAGCTGATTTCTTTATTCTATTAGATCTTCTTAATGTTG
Organism: Hakea prostrata; assembly: GCF_041222555.1. NCBI lineage: Eukaryota > Viridiplantae > Streptophyta > Magnoliopsida > Proteales > Proteaceae > Hakea > Hakea prostrata. The sequence goes on along the minus strand of NC_142602.1, from coordinate 32,360,452 downwards.
CATCAATACTCTCCTGAGGATGTTGTTCAACTGGTAGTTCATCCATTTCTTGTAATTGTTGACAATTGGATCCACTAGATCAATATCAGCAGGTTGTGGATATTCAATGACTAGTTGTCCAACATTTGATTGTTCTCTTTGGTTGTTCTGAAGAGATGTTATGAATAACAACCAATCTTAAACTTGGGCAAAAGGTTGAGCATCTAAATGATCTTTCTCAAAACTAAGTCTCTGGATTTATAGCTCCCACTTATCAAGTCAATTCCAAGAAACTTTGCATTTACTGATTCCACAATCCTAGTTGTATAAGATGGACAATAAAATCTATATCCCTTAGACCTCTCAGCACATCCAATGAAATGCACACTAATGGTCCTTGAGTCTAGCTTCTTCTCTTCTGGGTTGTAGATTCTTATTTCAGACAGACATCCCCAAACACGTACATCTCCCAAAATCAGGTTCCAACCCTTGAATAACTCAAATGGTATCTTTGAGACAGCCTTAGTTGGAACCCGATTCAACATAGTCTTAAGTGCCTCAATCCAAAAAGACTTAGGAAGCTTAGAGCTACTAAGCATACTTCACACCATATCCATTAAGGTTCGATTTCTTCTCTCCACTACACCTTTCTGGTCTAGAAAACCAGGAACAGTGTTTTGGCCATTATCATTTCCCCCCTAAATAACAAAAACTAGAAAGTATACACAATTGTTTATTTCCTATGGATTACATCAATATATGTTGCTGATTTGAAAAGAGAAATAAAACCACACATCCAAAGAGTACATCGTTTATGGTTCACTTCTAAAAGTACTAGAGTCGCAAAATAAAAACTTATTGCACATGCACGACTGTGATTTCCAGTCCAAATGTACTTAAACTGTTTGATGGATTAGCCGACAGAAATTTATTGTTTGCTTAGATTGTGTAGATCCTTTGAATAACTTCCGATAAAAGGAGGGCCATATGGAGTTAATAAGAAGTGTGAAAATGATGCCACAAAATTACAAGGTGAGCTGGGTTGAGATTGTGAGAATGAGGTCTAACATTTATGAGTTTATTATTGCTCATATGGTTTCAATTTAGGTGGAATTATGCACGACTTAATAACTGAGAAAGAAAAAAAAAACAGATAAGGAGAAATTTAAACAACTCAACAGAATTTCTCAGATTGTTATGGATACTACATTGATAGCTCATTTATCAGGTAAAGTAAAACTGTAAAGTATGATCTAGATCCGGGCCACTATCCTTGTTACGAAGTTGTAGAACAAGTAGAACTTCTGTATGAGAAATTCTGGACATAGTACTCGAAGATATAGCAAGGACTATCCTTTCAAATTAACATCTTTTAGGCTGATCAATCTCTAAAATTCTGTATGAGAAATTCAAAATAATTGGAACGAACTACAGAGTTGATAACAGAGTTGCTGATTTAGAAACATCATCTTAAAACCATAACAAAAATCAGAACTAGCATTAATGAAGACAACAGAGAACGAAATCCCATGATTAAAGAAACCTAATTGTAGCTGGAATTGAAAATCAACGGTCAAAGAACAGGAGAAAAGAACAAAAAAGATAGACCACAACAGAAACTTGAAAAGAAAAATGAGAGAACCCTAACCTATGAGTTGCAGGTAGATTGAACCCGAAAGGGCCTCTCTTTTCGATCCTTAGTTCTCTCCAGGGTTCGGTCTCCCCGCTTCTTCCCTTGTGCAGTACCAGCTTGAAGTGTTGCAGCTAGGGTTCGATGGATGTCCTTGCTTCCTGGTTCGTTTTCATTTTTTCTTTCTCCACAATAGTGAGGGAAGTAAGGGAAGTGATGGAGTCAGGTGACTTGTGACTTGCACGGTTCTTGATTCATGGATGTACGATTCGGTTGAACTCGGGTTAAGTGTGGTTTTTTTTCCCTTAAAGTCCTGCATATTTATTTGAATAAATTACACCGGCACCCAAAATGGAGTCCTCAAAGTACTGATACCTCATTTTATGTTTAAAAATCACAGAAAAAAAAAAAGTACTAATACCTTATTTTATATTTAAAAATCACATAAACCCCAAATTTAGATTTTTATTAGATATATTTATCTAATTTGTCACTCCTAGTCTTTAGCCACATTAGGCCACGTTGGTCTAAGGGAATCTGGATCATCACCCATCAAGGAGGCACCGAGGCCCCCCCCCAACCCTTCACCCCCCACCCCCCGCGGGCCCCCAGGAAAAAAAAAAAAAAAAAACCCCCCCCCCCCCCCCCCCCCCCCCCCCCCCCCTTTTTTTATGGAGAAAGGCGAGCGCGCCCCCGCGCGCCCCCCCCCCCCCCGGCCCCACCCGCCCCCTCCGCCGGGGGTGATGGTGTTTTTTTTTATTTAGTTTTACCCGAGTTTCCAATTGAGTTGCCAATTGGACTTAACCAAGCTCTTAGAGAAAATTTCTAGTTATATTTGGTCAAGGGTTTCATAGGATTTCTACCCTATTTATCATTTCTTTATCCCTTCCATTTCCCATCTTAAGTGACAAGAAATTTCTTAATTGTAATCAAATAAGAGTAGTCATGGGTTGCTGGTTTAGGTCATGTTACTTTGATAGAGTTTCTCATCTATCAACCTATTGATATAATTTCAAATTTGTCAAGAAATAAATAAATGAAAAAAAGAAGAATGCTAGTATAATTATCATCTTGTCCTAAATGACCTTTTTAACCTTGAACCTTTGAATGGAACTTTTTATTCTTACAACTTGGACTGACCTCATTAGATGTGGCTTCTTTAAAACCGGGGTTTGAGGCCACCTCCGTTTGGTTACATGAGTCTTGAGACTTCATATCACCTAGAGATTTCAAGTCCATGGAGCTATAATTTATAAAATTATATGTTTAGTTGGGGAATGAAATCGTGGATTCATCCCTAAAAACTATTTGATCATTTGATTTTTGTAGAACGTGCAAATGTATAGTTTGTTTGAAGTCTCAATTTCTCCCCTTACCCATAAATCGTACGGATTCACGTTTTAGAGTAAAAAAGTAAATCTCTAGATTTCATGAATCTAGAAATTTTTCCAACCAAACGGGTGATAGTTGCCTCCTAGATTCATGAATCCAAAGATTTGAAATCTCTGGATTCATGTAACCAAACATGCCCCTTATGATTAGGGGTAGGTTAGGTTTTGGGGGCTATTCCGTATACGATCTAATCTCGAGGTCAAGATCTATGAACCCGGTCCAAAGGTTAAGAGATGTTATTCATGTACCAACTAAGCAACCATGGTAACCCCTCTAGATTTTGAGTAACCTTGGGAGGTTAGAATGTGAATTTTTGTAAAATCTTAGCAAATTTTGTGGAGAATAAAATCACTAGATTTTCATTCTATTTTAACAAAAAAAATAAAAGACCAAGATAAAAAAATCATCAAAGGGGGGTTGAGTTTGATGGATGTGCTTCTTGTATAGTGGTGGATGTTAACATTATATTGACTAGGTATTGCATCTACATGAGCTCATAGCAATATTTCTTTATCGGAATCATAAGCAGCCATGCTAACCCCTCTAAGATATTTGAGTAATGGAAGGATAGAATGTGAATCTTTGTAAAATCAGGAAAAATCTTGTGGAGAATAAAATAACTAAAGAGTCGAATTATATGTTTTTCTATGATAAATACAAATGTTGAAAGTAAGTTCTATCAAAGTTATCTTCTTATTGATGGATGTGCTTTAATAAAATTATTGGATGTTAACAGTTATATTGACTAGGTAATAAATTAGGATATTTTGTTATTCACAATTTGGATTTGTATTCTTGTTCAAATGGAAAGTGCAATAGTTTCTATGGCCTCTTTCGAATTCGATTGTTTGGTCCTGAAATTGTTGGTCTAAAGATGTTGGGTAATATAAGCCTTAATCTTGGGTAGCAAAGCTCGAGATTTGGGTTTTATATTGACTCTCTTTAGATTTTAGATGAAATATTTTGTTTGATTTATACTTTATATGGTCTTCTAGAAGGTGTAGGAAAAGCTCACCGAATTTCGGTGATACAATACTATAGTTGGCGGTTTAAGTTTATGCGTATAATAAGCGAAACTCAAACCGGTGAGATATAGCCGATTTATCCGCGATATTTAGCCAATTTATCGCCAAATTATATCGCAAAAATATCACAATATAGATGATTTCTACGAATTATCTCATTAATTTTCTACGATTTTCTCTCTCCTCTCCAAACCTACCCAAAGCTTCTCTCTCTTAGTTCTTGGCATTTTTTCCATATCTTCGTTCGATCTTTGACATAAAACCTTAGTTCTCACTTCATTATTGACAAGTATAGCATTATTCACAACGATCAAGCAAGATTTCACACAAATCTAGGTGTTTTGTAAAAATAGAGCTAATGGATCCATCGAGGCATAGTACTTAGTATCAAGTATTGACAGGTACTTAGTTGATGTTTATCACTCTATTGTCATAGTGCATATTTATGTTGGTTTAATTGTTTAAAATAATGTTATATAATTTCAGTTTTACCCATATACAGTCGGGTATCTGCTGATCAATAACACTAATTTGGGTGAGTTTTTAGGCAAAACCAATCATTCCATTGTATTTATTGGCATCAAATTAGGGTAGATAGCAAGTTTCAGCCCAAATTGACCAAAAATATCCCCCATAGCGGTGGGGGGAGAAATCTCACAAAAATCTCGGTGAGATTTCACCATATCGCCCGGTTCACTAGGTAGCAAACCCGGTGAATTGGGTGATATATCACACCTAAATTGCTTCTAGATAAGATTCTTTTGATATTAATTCATTTTATTGTGTTTCTATTTTTCTATCTTATCTATTTTTAGTATTTCTAATTCTTCTTCTAGATATGATATTTTTTATCTAAAATATTTTTCCTTGCTTATGCATTTCTTATAGTGTGTAGTTTCGAAAATTTATCAGGTCCATTTCCATGTTAGAAATGGACCATCCATTTCCTTGTAAATGTGTGATAAGTGTCCCAGCATCACATCAAATGGTGGAAATCCATTTACTGATTGATATGTAAATGTAAATGGATTTCCACCATTTGATGTGATGTTGGGACACTTGTCACACATCTACAAGGAAATGACCATCCATTTTCTTGTAAGAAATGGACCCGATAGGTTGATATTGGTCTGTGTAGTTTCTCTACTAGTGGGATTATTAGTGACTCGTCTAAGCATAATACACATATTTCTAAGTTACAGATTTACCTAGTTTTTATGCTAGAGTATCTTTTACATTTATTGCAAGGTGTACCTTTCTTTCTTTTTCTTTTTCTTTTTTAATAAAATAAAGGAAAATATATATTACTTAAAAGCACTTACAAATATTAGCTTGCAAACCACTACCTTCTGATCACTAAATTAGTTGCCCTTAGAGCTAGGTTATTGATCCATTGATGGAGCACTGGGGATGATAATGCATCAAATTTAATATTTTGTGTTGTCTTAGCTATCTGTGTTAAGTTAGATATTACATGTAAAGGCCAAAAGGTAGTGACAGGCTTAGGTAAGAGATTTGGTAATGCTGGGTGAGTACTTCAAATTTCTCCCCAATTTTATCTTGATCCTTTGTTGCTGTAATTCATGCTTGTAAACCAAAAAGTGTTGCCTCCAGTTCATCTTCAGTATTTAGCTTGCCAAAATTGACGAACCTTATATGTCCATCTACTACAATCCCCATGCTCCATCCACTAGCTTTCATCCGTTTGTTAAAAATCCCTGCACACATTAACACAATATTAGTATTATGTGGTATAAATGGACAAATATGTTCTTCTACACACGTAGATGACATACTATGATTATTTGTGGCATTTGGTAATGTATCTTAGGGTCTTCATTCACATGTTTTTGTAGCTGTAGTGCTACAATCCATTTATTTACTCAAGAGAGTACCAACATTAGCTCAGGTCTCTTTTGTGCAAATATCCTGGAGTTTATTTCTTGCCATATAAAATAACAAAAGATTATAAAAATTGAGAAAATCCATGTAGCCGTTGACTTATCCATTTGATAACGGAAGTTCTGACACATGCTCAACAACGGTGTATCATTCCAATATTCCATCCGCAAGCCTAATGGTCCAACCGCATGAATTCTTTTTGTCCAATCACATGATATCAAAATGTGCCATATGGTTTCAATTTCCTTCCCACACAATACATTGTCAGGTTGGAAATTATTCCATTGAGCAAGTTTGGTTTTAACTGGTAATCCTACATGCAAAACACGCCAGAAAAAAACTTTCAAAATTGGGGTGAATTGGTACTTTCCACATGAATTTCCACCATACATCAAACTAATTTGCCTGTGGTGAAGATCGCGCATTTAGTATCGCGTGGAGAGCTAATTTAACCGAAAATTCCTCATTTGGGGGATAGTCGTGATGACAATACATCATTTGGGTCAATTAGAGTGAATGGCAAATTTATAATGGGAGCGGGGTTGGAAGAGTTTGAAGAAATCTCCCTGTTAATCATTTGTAGGTCGTTGAAGACTTCAGCAACCGTGGCTTGCCTTTTCCATAGAGAGAAGTCTTGAAAATTTGACAGACATTTCCTGTTGTGGTGGTAACAAGGGATCAAACCAAAAGGAAGTCTGAGTTCCATTCCCCAGCCGCCAACTCACCATTGTTCTTAGTTGTGGGAATATACTTGAGATACTATTCCATATCCATGAACCTCTTTTTTTACCCACTTTGGGATAAAAAACCGAACAAATTTTGAAGTATCTTGCTCTCAAGAACCCTAACCCACAAAGATTGTGATTGAGTGATTAATCGCTAACCTTGTTTTAGTAACAAAGTTGAGTTGTAATCTTCCAATTTCTTGAATTCCAATCCACCCTTTTCTTTTAGGTTGATAAAATTTCTCCCATGAGATCATGTGTAATTGCCTGTGCTTCCTTGGATTCCCATTCCAAAATCGTCGCCATATCACATCTATTTTTGTGCATATATAATTTGGGAATTTGAGACATTGCATTTGATAGAGTGCCATTGATTGGATTGCAGACTGCATTAATATTCCCCTTCCTACAAATGATAGGTTATTTGCTTTCCAACATGCCATCATAAAAAATATGGTTTTTCCAATTGAGTTGTTGGGTAATTAAAATCACCAACTAAGTGGTAGCTTCTCCCGGCTGTTTCTACAAGTAACTTATTCTTATTCACTATAGGGCCTCCTGGCAATTAAGGATCATGCCATGGCATTGTGTTTCTTCCATCATGGATCAAGTATTGTATGCACTCACTTGTTTCATTCCTCATCGTTTTTCCATGATAGTTTGAAAGATCCTGTGAGTGTGTTTCCCACTCCGAGAAATCGACTCATCATCTTCTCCATAGATATTAGAACCCCTTTTGGAACCTGAAACATATCCATCCAGAGCTACAATTCCATTGATGACCGACCTCAACAGCACCAATAGTCCAGCAAATGATAGGGCTTTATTAGACCACGAACATAATCTTCTTCTCTCTACTTTGTTGACCAATGCCAAGTAGTCTCCCACTGTCAATGCTTTTGAAGAAAGCGAAACACATAGATACTTCAATGCTAATGTCCCTTGAGATATATCCAATGCTGAGGTGAAGTGACTATCACATCCATCGAGCAATTTGAGAATATGTATACTCTCTTCAACTATCTCTTGTGGGAACCCCTTCTCACCCACCTGTTAAACGGTTAATGTAAGTTATGGAATAGAGTAAAATTTAAATTTAATTAAGGGTAGATATCACTTACCACCCCTTTTAGCTGGTCAAATAGCACTTACATCCCCTTTTGATATAATTGCTAGGTAAGAGGGGATGTAAGAGATATTATCCAAGTAAGAGGGGGTGTAAGTGCTATTTGTCCAGCTAAGAGGAGAGGTAAGTGATATTTACCTTTTCATTAATTAATTTATTTTTTTAATTTAGGGGTATAATGGCCATTTTGCTTCAAATTTTAACACCCAACGAACCATGCTACCTTTTTTTGGATCCTCTTATAGTTTTTGACATGCTAGGAGGGGGTCATGAGTTTTGTGACAATGTCCAAGATATGCACGTAAAAAAATCTTTACTTAAAAGAATGGAAAAAAATCTCAAAATTTTTCTTTATTATGGATTTTGGACAAAAATTCACTTAGGGCCTATTTGGTTACATGAATCTAGAGATTTCAAATCTCTGGATTCACAAATGAGAGATTTATACCCGTTTGGTTGTGTGAATTATTGGATTCATAAAATCTAAAGATTCACTTTTTTACATTAAAAACGTGAATCTGTAGATTTATGGGTATGAGGTGAAAATCCAGAGATTTCACCCCTACTATAAAAATGTTAAATATTTGAACAATAATTCTATAAATGTTTTTAGAGGATAAATCTACAGATTTCATTCCAAATATTTAGGCTAACCAAACAGTTAATTTTATGAACCATGATTTTATAGATTTGAAATTCATAGATTTGAAATCTCTAAATTTTTAAAATCTTCGGACTCAAGTAACCAAACATGCCCTTTATATAATTATTGGAGAGTTTTAACTACTCATATGATTTGAAAAGGAAGTGTAAAAATGTTATGTATTATAAGATATTAGAAAAAAATATATCCCTTCCAAAAAATTCTCTCTTAAAAACCTTTTTGGTATCTATTCTCATTCTCATTGTTGCATAAATTTTTTTACTTTTGTTTGTGTTTGATATTTAGTATAATACTAAATTTTATTTAAAAGAATAGAAAAAGTCAATAATTCATAATAGACTTTGAAATTAATTATGGACCATAAATTCATTCATTCCGATTGTTTTTCTGATAAACTTTTAAATTCAAGTAATTCAAACATTCCAAATTGAAGGCTTAGTAGATTAATAAAATTATATGTTTTAAGAAAAATCGTAAAAGAATTCTCATTTCTCTCTCATCTCACCTCCAAACCCTCCCAATGTTTCTCAAAGCCATACTCATTTTTTGCACATCTTAATCTACTAGTTGGTGCCAACGCAGAATTGCTCTAGTGGTTGAAACCAACACCTCTTAGTGAAGAGCTCGTGGGTTCGATTCTCGCTGAAGCATATTAATATTCCATCCTCTGGCTTAAGAAAGCCCCTTTGAACCAAAAACCCTCAACCTTGACTAGACTTCACCATATTCAAAGCCACCTAAGCTCTAAGAAACCGGTTGGGAAATGAACCAATTCAGAACCGGTTTAGAGCAAATGGATCAGTCCATTTACACAATTCTATTTCAAATATGGGCTTTAATGTTAGCTCCTCTGGCCCATTATTAAGCTCTTCTAGCCCATTCTTAATGGAAACTCAGGTACGCTCTTCTCTCACCAATCTGCCTCAACAAACTCAGCCCAACAAAGCTCTACTCAGTTACCTCAAATACAATATTATGGGAATTCATCTATTATGGGCCAAACCCATAATATATTTCCATCACAGGACCTCCAAGAAACAACCCATTTTCAGGTGCAAACAACAGAGAGGTCTCAAGTTGCTATTTTTTCTAAGACACAAACTCCTTTACACCAACAGAGCCATTTTACAAATGAAATTTCTGAGGACCAAGTACTCCAAAGTGCATCACCTTCTAATTCACAACCTACACAAAATCAAGTGGATGAAGTTAGTAAGGAACAAATGCAATTACAAGTAAGTAATTTGGGAGTTTATAACAAAGATAGCATAAATAACATTCAGCTTTCTAAGGTTATGGTGGATCCTAGTGAACTTCTTGTCAGCTCTCACAATGACACAACCAATAGTTATCTGCACAGCTTCAACCATGGTTCCTAATCATGGACCGAGAGCACATATTGAGGAGATAATGGAGGCAAGGGAGGCACAAGGGAATTTGGGACAGAATAGTAGCGAAAAAGAGCTACTTCTCCTGAACAGGTGACCAAGCTGCTTACAAGATTAAGGATTGAGGAAGAAAATGCATCTATTGTTTCTTTAGAGCAGAGGAGTTTTGGGATAAATGTTTCAGCTCGAGGATTTGGTGTGAGATCTGCAGGTCGTCGTCGACATTTCATGAGAGCTCGTGGATATGATCCACTTCTTTTGGACAGGGTTAGGCAGGCTGCCCTTGATTAGCCTCCTGAGGAGAAATGAAGTTCTGATTCTGGAATTGTCAGGGGATTGGCCCTCCCCTGACTCAACATTACTTACAAAAACTTTGCAGGAAAGGAAGGCCAAGCTTGGTAATGCTAATGGAAACAAAACAGGGAGATGGTGAAATGTTAAAGAGTTGCTAGAAAAATCAATTGGAATGGCTCTTTCTTTGTTAATCCCGTAGGTTTATTAGGTGGTATTGGCATATTTTGGAATGGTAACATCTCTGTCACTGTGCTATTTTCTTCCTCTCATATAGTTGATTTGTTGATTCTAGCTCCCTCTCTTAATGCAGAGTTCAGAGTGACTTTGGTTTATGGGCATCCTCAAGCAGAGAATCGAGATAGAATATGGTATGATCTCTCAAATTTGGGTGAATCGGTAAGTACCCCTTGGCTGGTCCTTGGTGATTTTAATGAAATTCTTTCTAATAAAGACAAGATTGGGGGAATCCCAAGACCACACGGCCAAATGGATAGATTTAGAACAGTCATTGAGGACTGTAATCTTATGAAAATCAAATGTACTAACCCTAATTTTCCTGGTCTAATAAAAGACAAGGGAGGGATCTTGTTAAAGAGTGCTTGGATAGGGCTTTTATAAATCTTGATTTTCTCAACCTATTTGGTAGTGTTCAAGGTCATAGACATGCTATGGTAGGTTCTGATCATACCCCAATGGAGGTTTCTTTGTTTCCTGCAAACAAAAGACCTATGAGATTTCACTATGAGACTAAATGGGAGGATCACCCAGACCTGTTGACTCAAGTAAATCTTGGTTGGAAAGGCCCTATCTAGATTCCCCATCTTATAAACTCCATCAAAAAATAAAAAATTGTACAAAAGTTTTAAAGAGTTGGAGTAAGGCTACTTTCAAAAATGCTTCCATTGAAATTCAAAAACTTACCCATTTGTTGGAAGTATGTCAACAAAAATCACCATCAGAGGCCTTAGCTAGTGAAGAGTTAGACCTAAAGAGAGAAATTGAAAAACAATTCCTGATTGAGGAAAATTTTTGATGTCAGAGGTCTAGAGTCTTATGGTTAAAAGAAGGGGACCGAAACACAAAATTCTTCCATGCATTCACAACTCAAAGAAGACAAGAGAATACTATAAACAAATTGAATGATAGCAATGGCCTTTGGCTAAATGAGGACTCCCAAATTCATTCGGAGATTTGCTCATATTTCTCTTCTCTTTTCGCAACCTCCTCTCCTCAGCCTGATCAGGAGTTTCTTAATAGTACTCCATGCATATCAGCTTTAGATAATATCTCTCTCTGTTCCCCTTTTCTTCTGAGGAAATCAAAAAAACCCTTTTCCAAATGAAGGAACAAAGGCCCCGGGAATTGATGGTCTCCCGGCAAGATTCTTCCAGAAAAATTGGGAGGTAATTGGCCCAGATCTAACCCAAGGGATTAAGCATTTTTTCAATGGGGGTCACATGCTTAGAAGTCTTAATGGAACAATTATTTCCCTCATTCCTAAGAGTGCCCATCCCTAGGAGGTATCTCACTTCAGGCCGATCAGTTTATGCACCACTCCTTACAAAGTCATAGCAAAATGTTTGGCTAATAGACTCAAACCTATTCTTAGGTCCATTATTAGTCAAAACCAAAGTGCTTTTGTTCCAGGTCGAGCCATTTCAGATAATATCTACCTTGCACATGAATATCTTCATTTTCTTAAAAAATCTAGATCATCATCTGGCTATATGGCTCTTAAATTGGATCTGTGCAAAGCCTATGACAAATTAGAGTGGTCATACATTGAAAATATTTTGAGACACTTGGGGTTTGCATCACTATGGGTACAATAGGTTATACAGTGTATTACCACTGTAGAATACCATATTAAAATAAATGGTGCTCTCTCTAGGAAAATCTTCGCCAACAGAGGTATAAGACAATGATGCCCTTTGAGTCCTTATATCTTCATTCTTTGTCAGGAAACCTTATCCCAAAGACTTACCTCCAACTTAGGCATTCCTAGATTGCCTGGTATAAGGATTTCCTGAAATGCCCCTGAAATAAATCATTTGTTTTTTGCGGATAATTGTATGCTATTCTCCCCTGCCTCAATTTCCAATGCATCCCGAAACAATATCTTGCTACAGGATTATGAATTGGTGTCAGGACTGCATATCAATATGGATAAATCAACTGTGATGTTTAGCAAACAAATCTCTCAACCTATTAGGGATGATATTGTTTCCACTTTTGACATTAAAGAGGTTCAATCCCATGGAGTCTATCTTGGTCTTCCTTCTTCTATAGGAAAATCCAAATCTAAAACTTTCTCTTTCATCCTAGATAGACTAGACTCCAAACTCTCTGGTTGGAAAGGGAAACTATTGTCCCAGGCAGGAAAGGAAATTCTCATTAAGGCTGTTGCATTTGCTTTGCCTGTATATGCCATGTCATGTTTCCTCATCCCAAATGAATTGTGTTCTAAAATGAAACAAAAATTAGACAATTTTGATGGAAAAATGATCAAGGGAGAGGAATACATTCGGTCAATTGGGATACACTATGCAAAAGTAAGAGTATGGGGGTCTTGGATTTAGGGATGTTCATTGTTTCAACAAAGCTCTTCTAGCAAAACAAAGTTGGAGACTGCTTATTTGCCCTAACTCTCTGTGGGCACAGATAATGTATGCAAAATACATTAAGGATGTTCCTTTCCTTGAATGTCCTCTACCTAGGGAATGCTCTTGGAGATGGAGAAGTGTCCTTGCTGGAAGAGATGTGTTGAAATTAGGTATCCTCAGACAAGTGGGAAATGGGGCAAACATACAGATCTAACAGGATCCTTGGCTTTCATCCCTTCCTTTTAAATGCATCAGATCGCCTCCTACGGCCTATGGTCCAATTTGGGTTCAAGATTTGATTCTCTGGCAGGAATCTCCAACTTCTTACTTCTTTTTTCTCCCCTATGGAAATAGAGGCCATTCTCACTATACGAATTCTATCTCAAGATACCTTTAACTCATGGATTTGGGAAAAGACCACTCATGGTAAATTTTCTGTTAGATCTGCTTACTACTAGTGCTTGGCTATGGCAGATGCTCATGGAAATATTGCTTCTTCTTATTCCTCTTCTAATTTCTGGAAACAAATTTGGCAGATTCCCTCTCTTCCAAAAATAAAAAATTTCCTATCGAGAGCTTCTCATGAGGCTATTGCAATCGATAGTTCTCTTTTTCATAGGAGGGTGGTTCCTGCTCCTATTTGTTTGGTTTGTGGTGGGGGTGTTGAGAATATGAGTCATGCCTTGTTTCATTGTGCACATGCTAGAGAATGTTGGCGCCTATCCCCTTTACGCATTGACATTCGAGATTTCAGGGGTGAACATTTACATGATTGGATGGATTTTGTTCAAATCAGATTTAGAGGTTGTGAGCATGGGTCTCATATTAACCAACTATGGAGTGCTATGATTTGGTGCATATGGAATTCTAGAAATACAAATGTGTATAAAGGGTTGGAGGTTTCTATTGGACATACTATGACAATGTTCTCTTTCTTATTTGCAGATATTCAAAATCATGTTTGCACTACTTTGGTTGAGAGAAATTTGGTTCAGCAAATTTTACTTCATCCAGCTAAGGACTGGGATTTTTTCCAGGTCTTTGTTGATGGCTCATGGGATAACATTTCAAAGAAGGGTGGCAGGGAATGTATTCTCTGGGATTCGGTTGGCTTTTTTGTTGCAGCTCAAAGCAACTTTGGACTAGGAGGTTCGGCAGCGGCTATAGAGTTGGAAGCAATTATAGATGGTTTACTGCTCAGGAAATCTTTGGAGGTTTCAAACCTTCAAATTAATTCTAACTGTTTAGATGCAATTTCTGCTCTGTAGGGTCTTTCCTCTTCACTAGATTGGAGGAGTCTTAGTTTAGTTTATAAGATTAAGAGGTTGTCTTCCTATTTTCAGCATGTTTTTTTTTTCTTTTTTCCATTACATTACTAGGGAAGGTAATTTGTTTGCAGACTTTCTTTCTAAAGGAGCTTATAGGTTCTCCTTGGTTCGGTCTTGGTGGAATGTTCCACCTCTGTTTATCGTTAATACTTCTTTGTTATTGTCCAGGTCCCCTGGTTTGTCTGCTTTCAATTAATACAAATTTTAGTGTTTGACCAAAAAAAAAACCCTAGGCCTTAGTTAAGCTCAAGGCCAAAACTTTTAACACAAACTCTATTCAAGCCTGGGGGCCAAGATAGATTCATGCAATAAGACTAGAGGAGTTACCGGTGGCCATTTGGGAGTACATATAAAGAATATGCTGCGGTTGGTTGCTGGAATAATGGTGAGGTAGGAAAAAAGGGGTAGAAAAATTCTTGAAAATTACAATCTTTTCCTACTTTTTTTTTAAATTCTAAAAATGTAGATTGTTTGGCCGCTGAGTTAGTAAAATTAGAGACAAGTCAAGTTTTCTTAAAGCAAACTTGTCTGGTGATGTGGCAACCTAACTTTTTCATCCCAAACTTTTTTAAAATCTTACAAAATGAGTGAGACTTTGTGAAAAAATGTGAAAAAATAAAATATGGAACCCATAATTAACATTTTTCCACAAAATCCTTCCTTTCATTTCCTCCTCCCTCACTTCACTATTCATGAGGCTCACATATATTTTTTTTTCCACTTTACCTTTGCAAAACAAATGTAGCCTAATAATATGATTCTATAAGGAGAGAGTGTCAAATCTCCTTGGGGCCAAAAATGAAGCCCCCACGACGACGAATTGGGGTCCGGATCATCTCCCCCGACGACTTTACAACCACAAACTACGGTGGGGCCCACAAGATTATGTGGTATGAATTTTTTTCAAATATTTTGTTATTTTTTACTTGTGGGCCCCACCGTAGTGTATGGTTGTAAAGCTGTCGGGAGCACACTCTAGTGCTTCCCGACAGGGAAGATGATCCGGACTCAGACGAATTGCAGCTGAGCTGAGCTGGCCTGGCCTGGATAAACCCAGAAAAGGATAAAGTCTCCTGTCTGTTTTTGTGGGATGAGCCGTTGGCAAACATATTTTACTGTGTCTAGAGCTGCAGTAACCACGCGACCAGTTAGGAAACTCAAATTGACTTCATCTCTATCTCTCGAGTCTGATGTTGTTCGCTCGCCCGCTTGCTCTGTCCGTCTGAACAAATGGAGTTGGCCGTTAAGACCCTTACCTTCAGTTCCCTAATAAGCTCTAAGGTAAGAAAGCCTATGAAGAGAACAACACATCTCACTGGTTGTTAGTGTTGGTCTTTCCTCTGTTTCTCCTTTTCCTTCTTCCCCTTGATTTTGTAATTTGCTAATTCGTCAAATAGTTTATGGCGGGTGGAGTTCCCATATGGATTCTTGGGGGAACATGTATTCTTTACTCTTTCAGGTTTTGAGCCATGCTGGTTAACAGTTCTTTCTCTTTATCATTTGCACTAACTTTTCCTCTGGGATTTCTGATACGTTACATTGTAAGTTTCAGCCCACAGAACATTTTTCAGTTTTGCATCCATTACACGGTGAAATTTGATATTTCTTTCTGGTTGGATACAAATACGTGGTTCTTACTTTTACTTTTACTTTCTCTTTATTTTTCAGTGATTGCATGTGTATCTTATTTTGCTCTGGTCATCCAAAACTGTTGGTTGAACATTGTTATTTCAGTTCTTTTCTTTTTCTTTTTCTCTTTTGTTCTTCTTTCTTGTTTATATTTCTAATGAGCTAGCATAGTTGCAGCATTTTTCTTCTATAATTTTTTGGTTCATTTAATTTTCTTTTTTTGGCACATTGGTTCGTTGAGTATATCCTGTAAGCATGACATATGAAACAACCTTCTCCTGAAGCCCATTTTTGATAATCTGAACAATTGGCTTTGCCCTTTTTTTTTTTGGTTGTTTTCCAAGATTAAAATTGTGGCTTCTCGGGATTAATCCATTCTCTAAGTGGAAGAAATTCTTATTTTGATCTCACTTATTTATTTTAGTAATAATTTTTATGACTTTATCATTTATTCTGCCTTTGAACTATTGAAGGAGAGAATCTCCAATGGGGAGAGGCTACATCAATGTTCATTTTTGCTTCCTCACTCTTTTTCAACTGAGATGGATGATCTTTTAATTTGATACAGACGACATGTCACAAGAAAATAATGGATGTTTCAAGTTGTTTTCCTCAACGAGCCTCTTCCTCCCTTGGAGTGACTAACATCGTTCCAGAGTACTTTTCAAGGTGAGACTTATTACAACTTCGCCTTGGGCTAAATATTAAGAAATGAATAGTAAAACTTTTGAAGCCAAATTGTCTTAAAGAAAATGTAAAATTTCTAAATTGAGTTCAAAAGATAGAAATCCATCTTTGAACTTGTTCTATTTTATATTTTGAAAGAAGTAATACAGAACCTATCCTGTGAACACTTTTAAAAGTTTTGGTCAATGGAACATATAAAAGGAAAAATCATAGATGTACTTCAGGATGTCTAGTTCTGAGATTTTCCTTAATAGAAGTTGTATTCTTATTGCTTGTTACTGAAAACAAATGAAGTTTGTAACACATAATAATAGTGATACAGGGTGGCAAGATATATCTACAGAGGATCTGTGTTTATGTAACTTAGACTAGTTGGCTTGGTTCTGGTTTCGTTCAACCAATAAAAAGAAAAAAAAAAGAAAAAGGATGAGATGAAGTTTGTAGCTTTCGTCAATTGCATATATGCATGAAAAGATGTTTTATGAGGCCGTTTTGGATATCTATAGAGGTTCTAATGAATATAAAAATTGAACTTTGGGTTTTCTCCAGCTTCTTTCTCTGTTAAGTCTGAAATACTTTTTCCTATGAATCCCAATTTTAAGTCCAAACAATCTAAGAGAGCAAAGTTGCCTAGACTACATATCCTATGCAAGATGAGTTTGGTGAAAATTTCGTATGACTAGGCTACATTATATGTTTCCTGGCAGATTAGACCATCTGTAGCTAACATAGTTGAATAAAGTGATTGGTCTTTTCATATATGGCGTGGACATTCTCTTCTTCTTCTCTTGGGGGGGGGGGGGGTTTGTGAACCATTAACTGCTATTTTGTTTTTATTTTTGTTTATTATTACATTTTGTATCCATGTGTGTGTATGTATCTGGGTGACGTTTTGAGTTCAGGTACACATTAAGTCACTATTTTGAGCCTTTTTGGAAAGTATATTGAAACCAGTAGGAACATAAGTTTCTTGGTTTAAATGTTACATATATGGTGAGAGGCACTGCACATTCTGTGGTCAATCTGGGATTAAGATTTGAAGCAAATTAGGTCTCTTTTTGTGGATATCTCATCTGCGGTTTTAGTTTGACAATAATCATATTAATATACTGTTAACTATTCTATATGTTCCTATAATTTCCAGACTTCAGGTTTGCCAATTGTGGAATTTCTTCTTCATTTTACTTTAAGTTGGATGCTGAGTACATGCAATACTTTTTTTAAAGCTTCCATCTCAGGATTTTAGTTTCTGCATCATCTGGTTTCAGTTCTTTGCATTCATATTACAGGGCAAGTTGCAGATTTTCTGCTTCTGCTCTGCTTCTGCTTCTGCTGTATCAGCAGGTACAAGCGCAAGAAGTTTTTTATTCTACCCATGTATTTCTTCAAGAATTTTATTTGTTATTTTCTTAGTGACATTTTTTGACTTCCCTATTTTTTGAGGTTTAGAAAATGTTTCTGCTGCTCCTTTTGAAGACTTTTCTGTTACGGCCACCACTACCTCGAAGGCCACAGAGTTAAAGGTAGAAGGTTTTTCTTTCCTTGTCTTTCCAGTCATTGTAAGATACAACAACTAGAAGAACAACAAACTCAGCCTTGTCCCAACTTAATGGGTTGGCTACATGGATCCACATGGACCCAAACAAAACAAAGCAGGGAAAGTTGATGTCTAGACATAAGAAGGGAATAAGTGATGGAGAAAGAAGAATGGGAAAAGAGGATCAATGGAAACTAGAAATTGACAAAGGAAAGATAGAAAATCAAACAGAAATGAAAGATGGAAGTAAAAGGAATGATGCTCATCAAGCCAGCAAGAGAAACTCAGCTAAATGTTGTCTGCTGCATGAAATCTTGCCCTTCTAGGTACAAGCCCTAGTCTGTGCATGCCCTTTCTCTCAACCTCTCCTATGGTCATTTTTGGCCTGCCCTGTGCTTTCTTGACTCCAATCAGGATCATGGTGGAGACAATGACTAGATATTAAGGGGCATGAATGTTAAACTGAAAATATTACAATGTGAGACATTCAATTCCATGAACTTTATATTACTTCAAATTTCTCTGAGGCATTCTCCTTGCAAAATCATATTTAAGAAGGCTTAACTTTTTATAGGTTCTTCAATATAATTCTTTCTTAAATTTCATGTTCACAATCATTAAACCAGATAAAGGTAGATGTACATGGAGCTAAAACACAAGCTATATTTGATGATGTTTTCTCCAAGATGGTAGATGCTGCACAGCCTATTCCTGGATTCCGAAGAGTAAAAGGAGGTATACTTCAACAAATTTATCAGAAAATAGTTTTTATATATTTTTTTTCTGGCATCAAATGTTGATGAATTTTTTGCTTTTTTCTGGCATATGATCATCAATGAGTAAACTGATGCAAGAAGTTCACATGAAAGGTTTTATTTACTGGGAATTAGCTTTGGGTTGGGTTACATTTGTGATGGGACTTTAATGAAGTTTACTAGGCAACCAATCTAGAAAACCAATTAGATAATCCGAATTGCAGTGAAGCAAACTGAGAAACTTGGGTAGAAATTTGTGAGGATGATACCTCGGAATCTACTTAATCAATGGGGATGAAACTACGGTGGATTGAAGGTTCTAATAGGTAGAGTATATGTTTATGTTTGACCAAAAAAGAGTATATATCTGTAATATCAAAGGCTGATAGTTTGATCAGGAGAAACTTGTGGTCAGAAAACAGAAACTTAACCAAACCAGAATTTTGTAGTCAACTCACATAAGTTGATCGGATGTCTCTGAAAATTTTGGCCAAAGGTGGTACGGGTGAAGGAGAAGAAAATGTCAAAGGGGAAGCCCATCCAATTGCTGTATTTGTAGCATTGAGGACACAATCTCTGTAATCATATTTAGTCAGAATCCAGCAATAGTAAATAAGAACTGTAAAAGAGGACTTGCAGAATAGTGACTGAATAATGATAAGAGTAACCCAAAAAAAAAAAGAAAAGAAACTGGAAGGAAATGAAGGAGAACATGGGATGAGAAACCAAACCCAAGTTAATGGCTGCTAGAATGGCAGACTTGAGAAAGAAAACAAAACTGGAATAGATACTGTGCTACAAGTTGCAACACTTTCCTGACTTCAGTCAACTATACTTCCAGGCTCCAGCTGATGTAACCTCAATTAAATGAGAGCCAGATAGCCAATATCTTGCATAACCAACCCAAATGGGGATGTTGAAATTTTGGTTGATGTGCTTGGGATGCATTTATGGAGTGATCTTGAAAGGGTCCCTAATGAAGTTTGTTGGCTTTGAGAATCTGGTGGTATGGCTGTATAGGAGTCATTATTATGAGTAATTGCTCAACCCTGAATGTTAGGGAAAAATAGATCATTGGGTGTGTTCTCGAGATAGGAAGTTTTCTTGAGATGGTGGTCAAAATGAGGATCTAGGGATTTTGGATGTTAGAATGGGATGAAACTTGGAGGGAATGCAGGTAATGATGTGGAGGATGATCCTCCAGGTTTGTGATGTTCTAGTGGGTAGATTGGTCTTGATCTAGGTTCTTGTTTTTAGGTTTGTAGGGAATTTGGAAATTCAAGAACCTGGTGTAACTCAAAATTGGCAAATGCAAATGGCTTCAAACTATGATCAAGTCTAAGGGTTTATGGATGCTGGCTACGGGTGAAATTTAGGACAAAACTGATGGGTAAACCTGGAGATATGGGTGAGCACCAAGTCAGGTTCGATGAAGTATTCTTGATATAGAGGGAAAGAAAGGGGTGGAAACTTGCTGCACTAACCTTGATGGAACTGTTGTGCTCTAATGGAGGAAGTGAAGATGGTAATGATGGGCTGAATCCACTGCATAATGACCACGGATATTAAACAACTACGACTTGAAACACCTAAATCCGAATTGCTTGAACTTTAAACACTGAAGGAACCAACAGTTCTGGACTTTAGACCCCAGGCCAAATAATCAGAAAGGGTAACATATCCAAAAGCCAATGCTCATATTGCATCAACTAACTGGTTCCCTCTACTCTTCGCTCGAGGGGTATAGAGATGGCTAATCAGCGTTACAACACATGAATGAAATGGAAAACATATCCCAAAAGAAATAGAACTTGGGTCCTATTAGAATTAGTGTACTAGGTCACCCAAAATGACCAATTTAGTATAACCTTAGATTTGTGTCTAGCCAAATGACCATAAGGGAATATGAGACATTGAGACAGCATGAGGCTCCCACTACTGTGGGGCATGGTTCAAGTTCGTGATCTCAAGGCCCATCTCATCAACTCAAAAAATGAGAGTTCACTTGAGGTCTCGGCAAGATCTTGTTGAGTTGGTGAAATTTTTTGCTCAACTCAAGGCTCCAACTTAAGGGGTATTAGGGGTCCTTCAGAACACACGGGTGACCTCAAATTTATTGATAAATAGTGCAAATCTGACTATAACTTAGGACCAAGGTGCGAAATCTCGCCAGTTCGCTACCTGGCGAACCGGCTCGCTGAAAAGTCGATTCAAAATTTATATACATATATATATACACACATATATATATATATATATATATATATATGTTCCACGCCGATACATCGTCAAGTTAAAGTAAACTCACTACCTCGTGAAATAAATTTTAAAAATATACATAACCTATTGAATCCGACGTTGTATTAAAAATAATAAAACAATCTTTATAAGTCAATTGTAATCTATCTTATGTTTGGTTTGTTTTTTTTTTTTACATTCTGGTTATATATATATATATATATATATATATATATATATTGTTATTCCTTCGGAGGGCGAAATGTTGCCGCATTTTCGCGTTGATCGGCCTTCTGACTTATCTTTTTTTTTTTTTTTTTTCCTAAGTTAAAGTAAAACGTCACTACCTCAGGTGAAAATAAAGTTTTAAAAAATATAAAATAACCTACTGAACACACAATCTTTAATAAAAAATAATAAAACAATCTTTAATAAGTCAATTAGTCAAATCTATACTCATGTTTAGGTTTAGTTTTGTCTTTTTTTGGCTTTGGTTCGCGGGCTGCTGACGGAAACTAACCAAACCAAGCGCCTTCGAAGCGATCTGGTTATATAAGAGCCATCGAGTGTGGTTCAAAGCCAAAACAGTCCGATCCGCCGAAACTCGGGATCATTCGGGGGCGGGGGGGGGCCGTCCCCCCGGGGCGGGCACGAGACTTAGAAACTATCAAAATAAATTTAATAAGTCATCTTCTTCATCATCTTCTTCATCATCTTCTTCTGTTCTTTGTCTTCTTCACTTGACGAGTTCGGCCAGCGGAAAGTTTAGTTTTAGACTTAGTTTATCGTCTCCGGTGAATATCGCCTATATTACACCAAATGATTTTCCGGCGATATTCTGTAAATTCAGTTTCGGTGGTGGATTTTGGTTTGCCCACCACTGAATTTCAGCGAATTTCGCCAAACTGTTGTACCCTGCTTAGGACCCTAAATAAGAAGCCACTAAGCTGAAGAAAAATCTTAAAATGCCCGTGTGGTGCACATCATATACTCATACATTAATGCTCAAGATTTAAACTTGTCTAATAAATTACACATTCATAGTTCAGATTACCATGTTCAAATGATAATCCAAATTCCAATCGACAAAATTACAACTCGAGAATCAAGACTTGTGACCCTTTGTGCCAAGCTCATCGTCTTGGCTCACACATCATCTTCTTCCGCCAAATAGGAAAAGAGAGATATTGATATCTCGAGAGTTCTCCGACCATGTTGTGGGTTTGGGGAGGGTCATAATGTACAAAGATGCTCTTCTTTTTTTTGGATGAATAAAAGATTCATTACCAAAGGAAAGATTTTTTTTTTCGGGGGGGGGGGGGAGGGGACGATACAAGCAAACACACAGGCTGCAAGATACACAACAAAATTAAATAGCAACATCTAGAAAACCAAAAGTAAGATCAGGGATTAATTTTTGCCCCTATTTTGTTTTTCTCCTTTCCCCCATGGGATTTTAAATCCACCATCAATTATCCATCCAGATTGTGGTGTCCCTTAGTGGACTGATGGACTGATTGCTTCTTCAATAACCAACATGATCGGGATTGTCGTTGTTGGAATTTAGGGCCTTGTCGTCCAAGGACGCAAGAGGAGAGTTGAGCCCATCAAGGACCTCAGGGTTAGTTGGCCCATCACAAGCAGACCGTGAAGGGCCCGAAATGGTCCTCGACAAGGGACCGGGGGGCGGGGGCAGGAAAGGCCGAGTGGTGCTCAGTATGGGCAATCAGGAGGGAGGAGGAGCAAATGACAAGAGGGCTCACCAAGCTTTTAAGAAAGCAAGAGATCCCTAGTTTAGGGAGGGGGAAGAAGAGGAAAAGGAGGGGGCCTATTAGGGGGGGCAGTAGAAAAAGAAGAGGTTGATGGACCAGGCCAAGAAACAGTGGAGGGAAGGCCTGAAGTTGCCAAAGATGGATAAAGAGGGAAGGGTGTGGGTCGGGGGCATGGGCCATGAAAGAAGAGCTAGGGGGTTGGGTTGGGTCACTATAAAGGCCTAGAGAGACACTAGAGAAGGAGAGGATAAAAAAGAGGAGGAAGGCCACGGGAGGGCCCACAAGCAAGGGAGAGATAGAGCAAGAGACGGGTAGAGAGAATAGGAAGCGGGAGGGGCTGAAATTGCAGATTGCAATAGACTAGAGCCAGAAGAGGGAAAGATGCAGGTGGGAGGGCACCCAGTCTCAGGAGGCAGCAAGAGGGAGGAAGCTGCGACATGCCTGGAGAATCAGAGGCAAGGTTTGAGGTGATGGGATGAGCTGCCAAAGCAGAGAAAGGGGCAGGATTTGCAGGATGTAGGATCCATAGTAGGGGGAGAGAGAGAGAGAGAGAGGATGAAGTAGGGTTAGAGATGGCAGTGTAGGAGACATAGGGACAAAGAGGAGAGGATCAAGGGTTTTCCCAGGGGTTAGAACTGAGAATTGGTTCCAACCAACGAGAGTCTGACAACCGAGATAGAGGGTTCCGCTGGGGTCATAGGATTTCTGGCGGTAGAGTTGCAGTAGTCTTCCTCGATCACAAACAGGCGGAGGCTCTATGGTAATAGCATGAGGGGGAGGTTTGGTAGGAGAGGTAGAATGATTAGCAGGGGCGATTGGACCTTTGTGCAAGAGGGCTGATTGAATGGTTTACAGGACAAACAATGAGGGTGCACCCAGTCGTACTTCATGTCTTGCTTGTGCCCATTTTTGCTACTTGACAAAGATAGAGAAAGGCAGAGATGCTCTTTCCAAGATTTGAACCTGTGAGCACAAGGAGACAATTGGACGTAAATTGGTATAATAAAATTAGGCATGTTGACTTAAAAAATTTATTTCAAACTGTCAAAAAATCAAGCTTCCTAGTCCAAAAAGGCATGCTAGACAATGTTTGGTCAACCAGCCTAGAGCTGGATGGTGTTATCTGGGAGTCAGCCGGCTCTGCTAAACTTGGAGCCACTAGAGACTACTTTTGGCTAATGTTTTGCTGTTCAACCTCAATTATCTATTTAAAGTTTCCAGAGAGTTTCTAAATGTAATTGGCAGATCATTCAATTATTCTTCATGTATATGCTTCTTGGAGGTGTAGTTGAGCTTTGGTTTTATCATTGGTTTGATAACCATAGTTTGTGTCTTCATTAGAAAATTTTGGTTGTAAAAGGTTACTGGTGGTGAGCCTTGGAATCCCTAGGTGTAAGTATTAGCTGAAACATTTCGGTTGATTGTTAAACACAGTAAATTAATTGGGTTGATTGTAACCACTGTAGAAATAATTGTGGAAGGCTCGATCAGTATCACTAGGTAATTGATCCATCATGAAAAGTCTAAGAGTTGTGTTCTATTGGCAGTGAACATACGAAACATTGCTGAACCATCTAAATCTTTGTGTCTATCCTTCTCTCATCCCCTCCCCCTCTTCATAAAGTTGTATTGACATTTGACAATACACTTGCAGCCACTTGTTTTCATCTTTGGTTAGTCAATTTTTAATTGATCATTTTATCCCACCATACCCTATTCACCTTCCCACCTCTTGGTTGCCAACTATCCTACAATCTCTCCAAGTTCTATTGATTTTAATTACATTCCTATGCCAAGTGGCAATGAAATAATTACTGATAACACTAGCCCAAAGTTTCAATCTTCGTGGAACCTAGGTTAGTAGTTTGTGCAATATCATAGGAGATATCACAAGTCCATGAAATCTGTATGGTCCTCCAAAAACCATAAAAACCTGTAAGAGGGGCCCCAAAAGGTGTCCACTTTGTGGCCCATGATTTTGTCCCCTGCGGAGGCCTAAATGGTCTTATGAGGATTGCATATATGATGCTTAACAGAAACTTGTTGACACTCTCATCTGTCTATGCTCTGCATTGAAAGAACCACAAAGGAAGTCGACTGCATTGCAGCCGGTGGTCAGATTGATGCCTCCTTTGTTTTAAGGTCAATTAACAGGACAATCTCTAACAACTCAGAATGAATTTCAAATACTGTTGCTGGTCTCAAGGAAGATCTTCCTGTGTTGTTCTGAGCAAGGTCTGAAATTTTGCTGACACAAGGGGTTTCACTACCTAGCGGAACCAGCGAAACACCAAAATTTAGGCAACATTTGGGAGAGTTTCGGTGAGATTTCGCCCCCAGTTTCGGGGGGGGGTATTTGAGGTCATTTGCCTTTTTTTTGGTCATCTAGCCTAATTTGAGGCCAATAAACACACTGGGAATGTTATTGTGGCTTGAAAAATCACCTAAAGTGGTGTTCTTGATCTGCACCTGCTCGGCTGTATGTGGGTGAAACCGGAAGTCTAGAACATGATTTTAAACCAATGTAAACATGCAAATATGCAAGAGGACACAGATATTTTCATTAACTTTCAAGAAAGAAGAGTACTAGAGTCTACAATTTATTATATAACTAGTGAAATCAGGTGTACAAATACAAGATACAATCATACAATAGAAGTATACAAGTGGAGGCAAGTACATAGTAGTCATCCAATCATCTCAATTCTCAATATCAAGTATTGTGTGTAGGTGGATCCATCCCCTGACTCTCTGTCATACCCAGTGTACAACATCCTCTCCCTGAACTAATCTACATACTGGACCCATGTCATCCATTGATGGCGAGCCCCGCTGCCACTCGCCCCGGCCGGGGGGGGGCCGGAAGGTGTTGTAGTGGTGTGCAGGTGGCTTTGCCTCCGATATGGATTCCACAATTGACTTCGGCCCTGAGAGACCGTGCTCATAATATCCATCACTGTGCCCATAGTGTGAACCAATGGAGGGGATACCTATACCCATATCATAATGTCTATAAATGGGAGGGACACCATAAAGACCAATAACCACATAAGTCGATGTGGAGCCTATAGACTCATCCAAGCTCACGGATTCGGATTTGAAGGATTTATGTAAGAACTACTATACAATCCATCATCGTAACCACCTATATGCTGCTTCCTATGACCCTTCCCCTTCTAGCTATAGGTAGCAGTGCAACCAAGGTGATGCTCACCACCATGATCTCGATCCTAGGTGGCATGTGTGAAATGAGTCTCCTTGGTGTATCTTAGTGGGGGCTGCTATATCTTTGGTAATGGAATATGCAAACGCTCCTGAAGTCTTCTACCACCACCATCATCAAATTCCCTCCGAGTTGTACTCGGACTAGGAAGCGAGTGTGTCATCTGGATGGTCATTGCGCGTACTAGGCACCACCATCCAATCCTCATCCACAGTAGCAGCTGCCTCCTATGCATGTGCCTGCCCACCTTGAGATGTTATGAAATCATCCACATCAACCCTTACAGCTCGAGCAAGCTTTGGGTCAGACCTCCTCCAGGCTGGTCCATCACCGGCTCACCCCTGTCCATAACCATTGAGTGTGGAGATCCTACTCCTCTACACCCACCTAGAATATATCGTTGAGGTTGATGTCCTGCTAGCTACTTTTAGCCTATTCCTTGGCGTGTTGTATCTTCAACCTTATATTGTAATGGCAAAACACTAGATTGTTCAGATGCTGGCTCCCCAACTTGTTCCTCCTCTTAGAGTGGATTATGCTAAATGTACTCCAGTTCCTCTTGCACTTAGAGGTGAGCAAGTCTAGGAAAATATCCTAATTGCTAGTCTCCTGAGGTTTGATGCACTCTTACCATAGAGAACCCACCACTCAACTGGATTATCACAAAAACATTAAGTTAAGAGTTTAATACTTAAACATATAATCTACTTATCCGTAAAATGTAATAACCTGGATCAACGTTTTCTCATCCCCTAATAGCAACATTCAAACTAAAGGACCCAGATGTGTTCCTAAACACCTTTATCTACAATCATTTGTATTGATGGTTAGTTAAATTCTTTAAAAAATCAAGTGCAAGTTCTAAGTCCAAAATCCCTAACATCTCACCTTGGTGTGGCAAGATGATTGGAAGCTGTGGGTCCGGCTCCAACTTTGAAATCACCTACATCACGGCATCAAGCAGGTCTGTGTCCAACCCCGAATGTTTGCTATACTGATATTTGGGGTTGAGATAATAGGCCGCACAATTCATAAACTCACAGCTAGAGTTAGAATTGAATGAATTACCAAACTCTATAATCCAACAAGCAACAACCCACAGTAATTACTTACTAGCCCTATGCAATGGATGCATAAGATGATCGGTCCATCGTTTATCAACAATCCTTAAGAAAGCTAGGTGGCCTCTGGGGTTTGCTTTCTCTATGGCAACCTTCATATACTTAAGGGTTGCATACAGGTGGGGCATAGTGGGCCCCCTCAAGGAGGAATCCACCATATGCAAGACCCTTATGATGGGCTCTAAGGTTTGTAACACAACCCGCACATTTCTCCAGAACTCATTAGATGATATGGTGCCCTGTGCCTAACGCTCGCCCAAGGTACTGCATTATTACAAACACACTAAGTTAGTAGATAGTAATACTAAGTAATATTATAATTTTTAAAATGAAATAGTAGATAGTTATCTTTCTTAGATCCAACCCAATCAAACCAATCCTGGGATGCAAATATGGATCTTAGGATTGACTTCTCTTCCATATTGCTAAGGGCAACGACACTTGTTGCCAATCTAGTCGGACCGGGTCACACCAACTCACCTCTACATGTTTGCCTCATTATGTCCAAAGTAGTGTATAATAGTAAATGAAATTTGTCCTGTTTAGCCCTCTCCACTATGTCCTGGACAATGTTGATCTTCCCAATGTCCTTTAACATGAGGTCGATATAATGAGCTACATAGGGTGTCCAAAAGAGATGATAGCTAGGTGAATTCATCAACAGCTCACTTGCTCTCTTAAAGTTGGAGCAATTAACGATGACAATCTGCCCAACATTCTTATTCCTTACCTTGTCTTCCACATCCTGTAGGAGACCAAATATATATTTGTGGTCTTTCATATGATTAGTAGCATCCACAGATCTCAAGAAAACTATCTTCTTATCATAGTACACCATGAAATTGATGATGGACTTTCTTGTTGGATCAGTCCATCCATTTGAGATAATGGTGCATCCATATGTTTTCTATAAGGGTTTCATACTGTCAATGTACTGATGTAGCTCCTTCTTTTCCTCATGCTGGAAGGTGGTCATCAACTCTTTAGGAGTGGGACCATCATATATAGGACTTCCCTATTTAATAATATCAATCATGTGTTTGTAGTATAGACCTTGGGTTGTGTTTGCTACAATAGAGCTGTAGACCATCCACTTTGCCACTGCCCTTTTAGCCCTTTTACCCATGCCTTTCTATGTACATGTTAACTTGGGCTGCTTGGCCCCCTTCCTCCTAGAAACTTTAGGATCCTGCTATAGGATCGGGTCCCCACATCATAGATAATTACATCGTGTTGGATCCGCTGGAGGAGTGGCCCTCTAACTCCGTGATCTACTAAACATGCCAAATATACCACCCCTCCCCCTAGATCTAGATGCTCCAGCCCTTGCAAGCCTAAAGGGACCAACTCTTGTAGCTCTAGCTCGGCCTTGCACTTGCTCTTGATAGTGCATCTCCTTGCTCTTTGCCATGGCCCGCCTCAATTCCCTTTCTTCCCGATCTCTCCCCACATATCAATAGGATCAACATCCGAATCAAAATTTGAATCAATTATGTATGATGGCGGTCCCCGCATTGCATCATCTAGTGCTTTGTCCACTCTCCTCTTCTTCTCTTTCTTCTTCACCTTTGCTTTCTGTAACTCCCTAATTGCCTTACTACATATGCATGGGCCTCTATGCATTTGATCATATCCTTCGAACTCCCGGTGATGTGAGCCTTGAACCTGCTGATGCCACCTGAGTTCAACTTCTTCCCTAATGCCACCTGAGTTCAACTTCTTCCTGCAGAAATTACATTGTGTTTTATTCTTGTTTCCATCAATAAGCACATAGTATTGTCATGCTGGGTCAACCCTCCCTCCTACTGCTTGTCTCTGTGGTTCTCCCTGTGGTTGTGGCTATCCTTGACCCTGTTATCCACCCTATGAACTATAGCTTCCCTCTGACTCCAACTAGCAGACATGATAACTATTGCATCTGAGATGATTGCATAAATCACTGTAAAACACCAAATTAATTTTCTATAGACAAAGAAACAATCATATACCTAGCTAGCAATTTTCCCTTATGTACTTTTTTTAATTAAAATTTTTTGGGCAAGAAAATGGGCTGCCCATACCAAACCGGGAGTGAAACCACATGGGCAGCACTTGAGAAACACATACATAGCTATTCCATAATTTTCTATAATTTTCAAAACCTTTTTTCCATAATTATTTATATTTTCTATTAATATTTTAATAATTTTTGAAAATAAAATAAAATAATTATTTATTGGGTGGGAAAATATTTTGACTCCGTGAGTCCGTAGATTGGCCCATAGAGTTCCATATATGGTTTTTCCAGCACCATACAAGACATATATCATATAAAAAGTAAGCATTTTTAGTGTAGGAAAATACAAATTTTTATAATTAAAAATAAAAAATAAATTATTTTTTTGAAAAAATTCCAACATTGTGAGTTGGTAGATTGGCCAACGGTGTTCAACATACTTTAATTTCATAACCATCCAACAACATTATAGCATGCATTTTGTAAAAGATTAGTTTGAAGAATAGTGGTTACCTCTGAGATGAAAAAAAACTCCAAGATCTATGTGAAATCCTGCTTGATCGATGCAAATAATGCAATTGCTGGTAAGAATGCAGCCCCAAATGTCCAAGATCAAACCAAAAGCAGCAAGAATCAAGTTGAGATGGGAAAGAGAAGCTTTGGAGAAAGAAACGAAATTTCGCCAAAAAATGGGTGTAGTGTTGCTTTTATAGGCAAAATATCACCGAGAAAATTGCGAGAAAATGAAAAACAAGTGATAGGCAAAATGTTGCCGACATTTCGGCGAAAAAATGTAGTTCTGTTTGGTGGTCCATTTCATGTTGCCCTCTACTAAAACACCGAAATATTGCCAAGTGTCGGCGAATTTTTTTACCATGGTTCTGAGTTGTGTTGTATGTAGTTCTTACATGACCACTTTGACACCTGAAATTGGAGCAGGTTATCTTGTTAGAATCAATTTGGAGTGGTGTTATGGTTGCCAGTGCCTTTCAACATAACTTTTCCTCGTTCTGAAAATAGAAAAAGATAATTTTTCTTGATGACCACCATTAACCAAACATAGTCATCTGTTTTCATTTCCACTGCAAGTTTATTGCCTCATGTAGAAGCAACTTCTACTACACTTTATGTACTACTTGTATTCGCGTATGACTTTCCATTATCTTAACTTGATTTTCTAATTATTTTCTGTCTTTTTGCTGAAAATCCAAACTTCTATTGGTTCTTCCTCAATGATCAAACATGGTGTCTATCAGGAAAAACCCCCAATGTAAGTTTCCTCCTATGTTGTTTTTCTCCCATTAACTTCATGCAAATTAATTGTATCTCAATGAGTAGTAATGAGTCAACATATTGCATGATAAACCATGACATGTGACATGCCATATCCATATGTAACTTGATATTCAATATGATCATTTAATTGCCTGAAAGTACAAAAAGGCTGGACTTGAGAATCATGGTGATTGTCCATCATACAAATGACATTTTTCAGATGGTGGAAAAATGTATTACAAAATATCATGATACATCATACAAGTCCATTGATTGATGGGCCACCCTACCAAGGATCTACGTATTTTTGGGTGTCATATTCATGGGTGATTTTAAGGGGCATTTCATATCAGGGATACACAAATTGCGCTTGAAAATTGTCAAGATATATATAGAAGTACACTTTTGGAGCAAAAAGAGCACTAAAAAAGACAATATATAATACATACAATGTATGAACACAAAAATGGAAACCAATGTATAACAAGACTAGTGCATTCAATTGTTGATGAGGTTTCTGCTATCTATCTGTAGAACTAGTCTAATGTCATTAAAAGCATCAGGGTGGTTCAAACTCAGGTGGAAGAGTCTAGGCATCATAGCAGCTTGATGATGTTGTGTATTGGCAGAACATAAGCATAATACTTCCCTCAGTCAAAATAATGATGGTGATGCTTCTCCCCACTCAATAGTAGATTGGTGTTTGCTTCTTTGGAGTGACCAATGGCAGTAAAGTACTAAGTTGTGGAAATGTGTGATTATGCGTGTAACTTTTGTTCTGTGAGGAAGCCTATATTCATAGCCCAAAGAAGCATACTATCCATGGTCTGATGAAACAACCACATGACCCAAGCTCATGCTCAGTGTCCCCATACCCCTCATAAGCACATTGTTGACGTTGTACAAAGGGCATGCTTACCCTTTTAACTGTAAGCCTATCTGATGCAAGGGGAGCCCTAGAAAACAGGGGCCTACAAGGCTGGTTACTACACTGTTAGGGTAGACAAGTATTCAAGGTAGGTACTTAAAGAAAAAAGAAATTGCAACAGTCTTAATCTGATTAAACATGCAAATAGAAAACAATCAAAGCAAAGGAAGAACAACTTCGGTCCTACTAATAAACATAACAAGAATCAAATAGGAAACATGGGGATAGGGATCATGGCATTGTTACCCTAATTTTGAGTGCAAGATTATCAAGAATCCTAAAAAGAAAGTTGCTGTCCTAGTCAAGATCAGAATTCTAACAAGAAATTTGGCAAATAATAATGCAGAAAAACCTTAGAAATTTATTTTAATGAACCTATTGCAGGAGAAAAAGAGGGGGAAAAAATTAAGAAAGAAAAGAAAGGAATATAGGGATAAGAAATAATTAATGAAAGACTCAAGGAAGTAAGTTTACCTGCTGCCTCAGATGGGGCTGCAAAACAATGGTTAGAAAAAAGACAAAAGGAACACACCCAAAAAAAAGGGAAAATACAATTCTCTACCTAGATCTACTGTTTAGAGGCAAAATTGGAAATGCCAAAATACAATTGTAAAAAATTAACCCATGGGCTAAATATACCCATGGTTCAACCCAAACCCAAAATTGAACATAACAATAATCCATTCTCAACCCACAAGGACTCAATACAGATAAAATTAAATCTAACTCAATAACAAACCATACTCAACCAGTCAACCCTACTAGGACTCATGAAAAAGAAAAATATCAAGCTACTTATGGGCAATTCTCATCGAACCATAGGACTATGGCAATCTGATAGCCTCTGAACTCATCGTCCATCAACATAAATGTTGTCGTGAGATAATCTCTACGACAGTGTTGTTGGTAGACTTGAAACTGTTGAATGATGTCCTTATCACTCTTTGAGCAAGCACCATTATCCACATCCTAGGTTGCATGTGTGTATCCTACCTCACATGTGGGCTCTGTTGTCACCACTTTCACCATCAATACCATTTTCATCACTATCGTGCTGGGTTCCTCAATATTGAGCTACTAATGTTTAGAACTTGTCTTGTCTAATGATGTTCTTGATAATTGTGTTAAAAGCAATTGTTGATCAATCCTCATTCAACTGGCCAATCTGCAATATTCCATTCTCTATCCATGCTCTAACTGGATCGTTCTTGTCTAGTATGTAATTGATGTCAATCAGGTCAGCATCTATGTCATCTCCTTCTCTCTGACTCTTAAGGATTTCAATTTCAACATCTATGTCACGTCCACTAACTTTACAGTTTTGCATAACTGAGACAATGGTGGGATTTGGTGTATATCAACCCAATGTACTCCAGTTACATTCACAATCACTTGAGGATGCTTTTAGGAATAACACCCAAATTGCAATATTCCTAAAGTTTGGAGCAGTACCTCCCATAGTTTAACCACCAATCAGTTGCACAAATTTAATGACTGTAATTTTAGAAGTTTGAAAATCACATGTTAATGTTATAAGTTTGGTACTACATTTGA
This sequence comes from Hakea prostrata, assembly GCF_041222555.1. Classification (NCBI taxonomy): domain Eukaryota; kingdom Viridiplantae; phylum Streptophyta; class Magnoliopsida; order Proteales; family Proteaceae; genus Hakea; species Hakea prostrata. Next base: position 32,327,681 of record NC_142602.1, on the reverse strand, counting down.
AATGAAATGCTGAATTACCAAACCTAACTTACTAGGGTGAATATTGCAATTTCAATTTTAAATTTGAAGTCATATGGTAATATTGTGAGTTTGATACTAATTTTAAATAAAATAATGAATTACTAAACCTAATTTAGGTGAATCATGGCTCTAGTATGGATATCCATTCAATCAGCAAATCCACGTGAGATCTCCCAAAAGTACTAATCCTAAAGAGGCATTTAAATCATTAATTAGCCACTGAAAGAGTCTTTGTCACAACCTATGCTGCCATCCATTGAACATTATACTACGTATTGCTAACCTTCCATGGCAACCATGCTGCTTCCAACATCCGGCTCCAATCTGTTGACCACTCTACAGAGGCTTCCATCAAATCTGGGTTGTACCCTATATGGTTGGTATAGTGAACACCAGGATTCAAATAATTTGCTACAAATTAAGGTAATTGATGTTAGGATCTTATTAGTAAATAGTGAGTGCTTGAATGAAAACTTATCTACTTGAAATGGATTATAAGATTAACTGCCCAGTGAACCTCTTGAACCAGCATTCTTTCCCATAAATGCACCCATGCCTAAAAAGTATTTGGATATGATGATGTCTAGAACATGTCTCCCTATTTTAGACCTTGTTTAAGAATTAAACGCCAATGGAAGAGATAAAAATTTGAACTGTACCTTCTAGGAATAAAGGCTAATGAGTGCAGTATAATTTGTTGCAGATCTTGAGGTTGCAAGCCTTATTAAATCCCCTATCATTTGTGTCTTTGTCAGTGTGGAAACCCAACTATGATTGTTAATGATGTTTGTAATACTTGTTGTACCAATAACCTTCTTCCGGGCCTTGACATTATACCGATCTCTTTGAAGATTAATTTAATAATCTGCTGGACAGGGAATCCGAAGTGGATGCACCCCCTTCAATATTAGCATATACCTACCCTAGTTGAAAATTTCCAGTGTCACTAGTTTTGAACATTCCCTTCCCCTGTCTTGGCCATGACCTCATCCATTGACCTACATATATGTTTCATAATTCATTAGGTACAGTGACAGATATGTGGAAGATCATCCAACTGTCACAAAAAACAAGGAAGAGTAATCATAGACGATCTCATAAATCCAATTCACCCATCTCTTGTGATGGCAATCCATATAGAGGTTACTTGTTTAGCCTCTCAATATAATCATTCATCTCTTGCACAATGTCATCTAGGTAAGGTTGAGCAAGGTTTTTCAGTGTAATAGGCTTTTTCTCCAAAGCATGTCAACTTATGGTATATCAATTAGTCATTAAGTGTCAATAGTCGTTGATAGTATCATACTGCATTAAATGATATTGGCCAATATGGTATGATTTAATACCTAACTATTTACTGAAAAATGTATCATAACTTTCTGTGTCATATGAACCAATACTTCAATAGTTGGTCATTACAATTTACAAGCATAATAATTTAAGTAGTTAGACATCTCAGTCTCCTTAGTGCAACTCCACACATCAAGGTCCAGCAATGGACGCTTCTATATGGTACATCAACAACTATGTATCATAATAGATAAAGAGGATCAAATGAAAAAAAAAAAGTATCAGAATTTTGTTAGACTTCTATTTCATACACTGGTATTTTTTTATTCCTTATGTTCATTTTGTCATTCTTGGCAGATTCCTAAAGACGTCCTCCTTGAAATACTTGGATATTCTAAGGTATACATGGAAGTAATCAAGAAAATAATCAATACGACTGTTGCTGATTATGTAGAAAAGGTAACTGGCTTAAAGTTCTAGTAAATATTGTAGTTTATTTGCATTTTATTGGAAAGTTCAAAAGAGGCCTCATGAAATGTGCACACACATGCACCATTCTCAGGTGGCAGCTTATTGCTGTGGTTTTTCAATTCAATTGCATGTTCATTTTATACCTTTCCTTTTATCACATTATCATTTGTAAAATAGTTACATGACAGAATTTCTGCTCCAACTTATTGGTTGGCTACAGTCATCTTCCTTATTTAGCATTTGTACATTGTAAGGTTCAATCATCACTTCTACAGTATTGAGGTTATGGGGTGAACCATTATGATATATACTGTGTCAATTCTACTACTTTTGTGTTCTATGCATTACTGTAAATTTTTAGCTCTCCAACTTTCTGTTATAATCAACACCTTAAAAGTATTGTTCTTTTTGTAAGCTTAATGTCACGGAGAACTTTATTAGTGTGTTTACTGAAGTTCTCTGATTCTGTCTTATTTGTTGAACTTCTTCAGGAAGGTTTGAAAGTTACAAGCGATTTGAGAGTCCATCAGAGTTTTGAAGATCTTGAATTTACATTTGAACCTGGTGAAGCATTTAGCTTTGATGCTGTAATTCAACTTCAAGAGATGAATTGATAAAGTTCATAATGTTGAGGAGTCATTTATTCAAATTCATTCATTTTAAGTGACATTACTTCTTGCAGTAACTATGTACGTTTTTCAGGGAAGTAATTGTTGACAGAGATCAGACATCCTGATGCAGTTGCCTTATATCTATTGGGCTCATAGTATGTCAGATGACTTATCCATGTATTTATCTTCTTCCTATTTCAAGGTCAATCATACCCTTTGTTTCAAGGAAAAAGATTTGCAGTGGAATCTTTCAACTCTCCTTAAGGTTGAAACCCTATTACTCATTTCATTATGAAAAGAGTTGCAATACTTGATTTTCAAGCAAGAAAAATAAAAATCAGCACTAAATAGAACAGCCTAACTTCTGCAATTGAATGTGTTCCTTTTTTCATCTTAAATTGCATCTTTATAGTATCAAGCTCATTAGTTTTTTAAGAGTGTCAAATGTCAAGTGGTGAGATCCTATATAATGATCCTACTTAGCTATCCTGATGTGTGTTAGATTCAACAAAGCAAAACGTCAATTCTATTATGGGTACAGCCCAATATTTGTATTTGTTTTGGAACCATCATTTGCATAAGAACACAAGACAACATCCATACAAATAAAATGCTCCATATTGTCCCCTGTTTGCAAACTATGTGCACTTGTACATCAAAACCAGTCCCTTCGTGAAGGGATCTGTTAAGTTTGTCTCTTTAAATGCCTATAACTCCTTCAGTTTAGTCATCAATCTTTTGAAACTATACACCCTTCTGAGAAGCTCTTCTTATCTCATTCACCATCAACATTGACAAGAACTGGGACTGCAATCAATGGTGTAGCCTTATGGAGTGAAATCCCCAGCTTGTCTTTCATATCCATCTCTTCTGGTTCCAACCCCCTAGGAAGCTTCCAATTGAAACGATTTAAGAGAGTAGCTAACATCATCTCCATCATCCTCTCTGCAAGTGGCAACCCTGGGCACATTCTCCTTCCAGTACCAAAGGGAATGAAGCACAAGTGATTCCCCTTGAAGTCTATTTCGGATTCTAAGAATCTCTCAGGTAAGAAACGGGTTGGGTTGATCCAATAAGCAGGGTCTCTTGCTATTGCATACACGTTTATGGGGACTTGGGTGTCCTTTGGTATGTGGAAGCTGTAGAGATCTACATCAGTTAATGCTTGGTGAGGTAAGAGTAGTGGCACTGTAGGGTGTAGGCGCATGGACTCTTTCAGTGCTGCTTTCATGTATGGGAGGTTATGGAGATCTGATTCTTTGATGCTTCCACCTGCCCCGATTGTTTCCGAGAGCTCGCGTTGTGCAGTCGCCATTGTGGTTGGGTTGTGAAGTAGCTCTGCCATTGCCCACTCCAATGTAGTGGTGGTTGTATCTGTTCCTCCGATGAATAGAGCCTGCAAGGAAATTCAGCAAAGCATCACCTCCTGCAAATTTAAGTACTTGAAAGAGAGAGATGAACACCTAGAGCCTCGAGGGTACCTACACGCAAGGTTTAAAGTATCCCACGATACCATACGATACTAGCCGATACGTATCCATATTTGACCCAATCGATACGATACATCTCGATACGTCTCTCCATTGAATTACACTAAAATACATTAGCTAGAGCGATACAATACTCGATACAGGACGATACATCTCTTAAAATCATCTAACCGATGTGATAGTCGATACCGATACTTTAAACCTTGCCTACAGAGATGGGTTTTTCATTTTTCCTTCACAGGGGTTAGTTTGAAAGAAAAGAAAAACAAATGTTACTTTTTGGTGTATGATTCTTCTTGTACATGAAATCAAAAGGAATTTAGATCATATACGCCTGGAATGCTGGTGCTTTCTGGTCTTTCGACCGTTAGATGAAGGTCACGTGGATTATTCATGCATGTGGGAAATCCAACATGTGTTTTAGATAATCCGTGTGCACCGACGCCGGAAGGACACGAAGCACCAGTATTCGATGTAGATGATTTAAATCCAAACAAGAGTACACGACCATTCATTGAAAATGAAGAAAAGAATTCATATCAATGTCTCCTATGTGTACATTCCACACTAATGCAAGAGTTATATGATCAAGTAGCATTTTGTTGTCACTCACAAGGGACTCTCTTCTCTAGATAGCCTAATTACCGAACAATGTTTAGAATTTCATTCAAGAGGACCTTTCCTTTTTTCTTTTTTAAGGTACAAAGATGTTTTCTATAGCGAAATTGGGAATGAAAATTTTATATATGCCGCTAGCAAGGGTTGAATCTACAAGCTCTCCATTAAGAAGTGAGGTTTTCAACTATTTCACTAACCCTCCATTAACGGTTTCTCATTTTTTTAAGGATTTTTTTAATTTTTTAATTTCATTTAGAGTTTTTCATTTTTAAGGGTTTATTATTATTATTATTATTATTATTATTCTTTTTAAAGTAACGCCCAGTTTGTGGGAATTGAGATTTGAATGTAAAACTTTCTTAGTCCGCCAATGGAGGGTTAGTGGAGTGGTTGAAAACCTTATTTTTCATTGGAGAGGTCATGGATTCAATCCTTGCTTGCGGCATATAATCCCCATCTCCAATTTCCCTATATATATAAATTATATTTAAAAAAAAGGCATAAATATGACTGAACGGCTGTGTAAATAAATCATACCATTAAATGTATTGAATTAAATTTGAACCGTTTATGATGAATGATTCAGATTTAATCCCACCAAATTTAATGGTAGGATTTATAGAACTATTTAACCAAGCAATTTACACCGTTGTTTAGCCATGGTACACTGTGTATCGGCGACATAGAGCGATATATCGCCATGTTGTTGGGTGGCGACACGACTCCCCCCAGCGACACGATATTTACAATATATCGGCGATATATCGCTGAAATGTCGATATATTGCCGAAAAATCGGTGATATATCGCTACATTCGCATATATAACTTATTTCATTCGTTTTTTTGCCGATTTTTTGTTCGATTTTTGCCAAAGTGACATAGGACCTCTACAGGCTCCGAGGGCGCTGCCCCCACACTCCCGTGTCCTTTGACAACAATATGTGAAGCATGAGCCATACTCAACATAATTGTATAATGAATTGTAAACTTTAGTACATCTATTTACTAGTTGTGTATTTGTGTTGTGTTTACATATTTACATTAGTTTACATGAATTTTCCAAACTTACAGTTTTGCCCGCATATAGCCGGACATATGCTAATTATAAACTTTAGATTAGGTGATGTTTTAGGTCAAAATAACACTCCCAATGTATTTTTTGACCTCAAATTAGGCTATACGTCAAAATTTCAGGTCAAAATGATCTGAAATACCCTTCAAAACAGGGGGTTTGATGAAAAGTCGGCTGACATCTGGCGACATGTTGCCCGAGTCACCATGTCGCCATGGTCCGACACAGACTGACATGTCGGACCATGTGTTCAGCCCCCCACCTTCCCAAATAAATAAAAATATTTATTAATTTTACTACATCTACATATATGAGGGTGCAACCACTACGCCACAAGCACATTCACGAGAAGCACATTCACGAGCTGATATATAAAGCATGTAACATATAGATGAGATTTTTCAAAAAAGAAGAAAATAAAATTAGACTAAGGTCAATATATTTTCTAATTGAAGGAAAGGAGGGAGAGAGAATGCCTACCGAAAGCAAAAGTTTGATGTCCCGGAGGGAGAAATCATCGCCATGTTCATCGCTGTAATCAAGAAGAACATCAAGGAAATCACTCGATCTCACTGACCCAGATGCTCTACGTTCCACACGACCATGGATAACATCTTCAAGCAATGAATGGAGCCTATCATAACAAACCTTAATTCCCCTCCTTATTCCTTGCGGATCAAACGGCTTAAGCATAGGAAAATAGTCTGCAACATTAGGCTTTCCTGCAAGATCCATAATCCTCCAAATAATCTCCTTAATCTCCTCCACCTTGGTTGATTTCTGATCAATCATATCAAAAGAGAAGAAAGTATTAGACAATAAATTCATACTTGTACCAAAAATTATCCTCCCAACATCGATACCCTCACCACCGCTACAGATTTCCACCACACTCTTAACCATCTCTTCCATCATCTGCAACCTCAGTGTTTGCATTGAATCAAGCCTCTGTGTGGTGAAGATCTGAGTATTACAAAGCTTTCTGAGGTTTCTCCAACGAGGGCCACCAGAAAGCCAAGTGATTGAGAATTCATAGCCAGTTTCTGCAGTTGCAGCGTTGGGTATGGACCGACCCATGAAGGCTTGATCATGGGTATGTAGGATTTCTTTTGCAGTGTTCACAGAAGAGGCAACGATGGTGGTAATGAAGCCTAGACGAACTGTCATGAGAGGGCCATGGATAGTGGATAGTTGGGTTAGTGACTCATGAGGCTTGTTCCCAAGGTGGAGAAGATTGCCGAGAAAGGGAAGACCAATAGGGCCTGGTGGCAATTGTTTGCTGCGCTGGTTGAAGTGATTAAGCAGGTGAAGGAAACAATGGATGGAAATTAGGGACAAGGAGAAGATGAATAGGAAAGTGAGCCAGTCCATACTCAGTGGTGGAAGCTGCTTCAGGCACAGAGTTGAAGAAGAAATTGGTGGCCATCTTGTACTAGGGAAGGTGTTTGACTTTTGGCGATTTTTCATTTTTAATTGTTTGCGAGTCCGGATCACTTCCCTGACTAGCTGAACTTTTTTTTGGGCGTTTCTTTCTTTATTTTTAATTGTTTGTTGTTTGTGAGTCCAGATCACCTCCCTGACTGAGCTGAGCTTTTTTTCGACATTTCTTTATGTATTTTCAATTGTTTGAGAGTCCGAATCACCTCCATGACTGAGCTGAGCTGAGCTTTTTTGTCTGCACAATCATGCGGGAACAATCAGTACTTAAATGTGAACTTAACACAATAGTGTAAAAAACATTCAGAGAGCAGTACCCGGACGGGGAGGTGATCTACACTTACGGTTTGCTCTGTCATGTAGGTCGTCTTGGACTTATTATCATCAGTTGTCTTTGTCCAGGTTATAGATTATAGGGTAATTTTCATCTGGACCCCTGAGGTTTAGTGTATGTCATTTTTAGTCCAAAAAAACTGAAACTTGCATCTGCCTCCCCGTAGTTGGAAGTCATTTATGACAAATTATCGCTTCTTGGGCGAATTTGCCCTTTTTTTTTTCTTAATTTAATTTTTTATTTTTACATTTCGGGATTAAGTTATTAATTTACAAAATCGACCTTCCTCTATTACCCGATTCCCAAATCTCGTTTCCCGGTTGGTTCGTCGTAGGGGTCACCGCGATGCATCTCCTCATCCATAAATGTTAATTAATTTCATTTCCTTTCTCTTTCTTTCTCTTTCTTTGTTTCGTTTCGCTCATTGGATGTTTGGTTTTTTTCGTCTGCAATGGATCATTCTTCTCTATTATCGGAATGGTTAAGGTTCGGCTATTCGAGGTCCGGCGTTAGATCTACGGCGATGGAGATCTTTCGTTTTCATCATTGGTTGTTGTTATTTCATTTCCTTTCTCTTTCTTTCTCTTTCTTTGTTTCGCTGGATCAATTGAGAAATGATTAGGAATCTTCAATTAATGGAATTTCTTTTCTGATTTTTAGGATTTGAGATCGCGAGAGGTTTTCTTATAATGGAATTAGTTCCAACTCGTTACTTACCTCAGGGCCCTTCACGGTCGAGGCGATGGTTATCGATCGTCTTGGGCTTTCGTTGCGGATGTTTTTCTCGGTCGATTTCAACTATCCTCTTGGTTCACTCTTCTTGTTCGCCTCTCGCTTGTCCAGTTGGAGATTCGTCCACCCATTAATTTTCATTTCCTAATCTTCAATTATGGTTTGAAAATAAGTTTAGACGGTAGACCGGGGATTTTGGAATTTGGGAATTAGGTAATGAGAGGTTTGATTTTGTAAATTAATAACTTTAAATCCTTAAATGTAAAAAAATAAATAAGGGCAAATTCGTCCAGGCGATATTTGTCCTTAAATTGACTTTTTCCATACTATGGGGAGGCGATGCAGTTTCAATTTTTTGGCTAAATGACATGACTAACCTCGGGGTCCGGTGTTACCCTAGATTTTGTTGTGATATCAGCAGCAATTTAAAAAGAAGATGAACTGATGTTGAGGAGAATGAATTGATGTTAAAAGGCTTGGAATGGCAAACGCAACGTCTAATAAATTTTCAACATCACATTGTTTGCTGGCACTTCAGCCTACAGAAGAAGAAGAAGACAAAAAAATAACTAAAAAGGCAAACCTGAAGGGATGCTTCTGCCCAAGTCTACAGGGCAATTCTCTTACACAACCTTATACAAAACTACCGCTCCTTGTATATTTCTAAGGACTATCAAAACTCTTTTATTTCAACCTCCCAATGTGGAAATTTGATCCAAGTTTGAAGAGTACATAACTAACACACAATTGGCAAGTAATCAACTTAGCTTCCTAAATAGAACTCAAAACTTCTTAATTTGCAAATCCGTCAGACAAAATCTTGGTCATCAGGATATCTTGTCCGACTGTCGGCAGCTGAACAGGTAAAGCTTACTTGCTCTGCTGAAGAGTCTTCATCATCAGTATCAACTTCAGTACTTAGTGTGTCCAAGTCCTCAAAATCATCCTCACTGTCCGTCAAGGATTTGCCTTCGGAGTCAACATTGGCTACTGATGATCGTTGACCTGCAAAACTCTCATATTCTGAAAGATGATTCGAGGAGCCATGACAAGTTGAATCACACCTGTCTTTATCATCAGTATCAACTTCAGTACTCGGTGTGTCAGAATCCTCAAAATCATCCTCAGTCCCCATAAAGGATTTGTCTCTGGAGTCAACATTAACTATTGATGATTGTTGACCTGCAAAGCTCTCATCTTCTGAAAGATTAGTCAAGGAGCCATGACACGTTGAATCAAGGATTCCTTGCTCATGGGAACTTTTGCCAGGACTCAACAAGGTTGAACTAGAGCCCCTAGTACTTGGGTCACCATAGAGTGCAACATGCCTGTAATACAGTTCCAATTCCTTCTCAGCAATAGCTATGAAACGCCTCACTGACTCAAGTGACTGTTCGTACTTGGATTTCTCAAGTGCCTGAAAGAAATAGGAAAGCAAACAAAGCAAGATCAGCTACCTGCCATCAAGTAAAACATGATGTCACAGGACGCATAAACATTATGCAGAATTGAAAGCTTTACCAAGAAAGAAAGAGGTAAATGAAAGGCGGGTTAGGGAAGGCGGGGTTAATATAAAAACCTACACCCCTTTATGTACTGCTATTTGCACGTTTCTTACGTAACAGTCAAGTGTGCCTTGTTAGCATGTCTCATTCCCCAAATTAGAGTTGCATGGAAAATATTTTTTTGGACGAGATACCTTGCATTCCAACACGATAGCAACTACAAGGAGTCCGAATCACCTCCCCGGACTGTGCTCCCCTGACACTTTGTGACCACAAAAATAAGGGGTGGAGGAGTGGTAAATTAAATTGTGTAGTGGATTTCTATATCTTACATCTTCAAGTATGTCAGAAATTATGTTTCTTTGACCCTTTTTTTTTTTTTTGGAGGGGGGGGGCGGGGGAGTGGTAAAGAAGATCTTTACAAGTCCTCTTACCAAAAGCCAATACGAGTTTAATTAATGCCACAACTAGTAATAAAATAGTAGCAACAAGAAAAATAAAGACTGGGAAAGACAAACATGGGGAAAAAATCAACTAAAGCTTCATTACAGGAGCCACATACCCTTTTCTTGGACAAGGTATCAACAGGAGACATAATTTCCGGCTGAATATAATTTCTTCCCCGGTAGAATATTATAGTGTCGTCTCCAATTTTCTGAATTGGGATTCCACCACTTAATCTAGCAATCTCCCTTGCATACTCATTTATTTGACCAGGTTTACAAGGCTTGCAGATGACCTTAACGGTTTCATGCTTCTTCCAGTGCAGATGCATATTAAGAATAACACCTCCAAAGACCCCTCTTCTGCCAATTGGCACATAATTAGACCTTTTTTGGCCCATCTTTTTCATGTAGAACCGTTCCTCACCAGTGAGATTGTCCTGTTGAACTTCTGGACCTTGAACTTTAGGAACTTCATACCTCTTCAACCTCTCCAGTAATAAACCTTCCTTGATTTTGGCCTGCAATGAATATCATTGAAATAACTCAATGTAGTCTATATGAATGCTTATTAACGATTAAGCAACTAGCAATTACATCATTGACAGAACCATCCTTCCTACTATTTCTTTCGGTGTGTCCACATTGCACAATTATCAAAAAGCAAAACTAGTAAGAACTTTAACCAAAACCTATATACTTCAGAACTTGCGTACATCAACACCAATTTTTCAAGTTTTCTATTTTATTTTCTTTGAAGATCTCTAAACATAGGAAAACAGACACTGAATAGCATTCCTGACTCTCTTTAGGAGACCATTCTATTCTTAAACACTAAAGGTGAATCCTTCTAGGTATTCAAACATAAAATACTGTTCTGTAAGTGAACAAAAATGCCACATCATGTTCAAGGACTAGAACAACACAAAAATAATGGGAGGTGGAAGCCATGAATATTGCATTAACAACAGATCATAAATTCCCACCAAATTCTTTAAGGCAGCTACTGGGAGATTAATATATATTTAAAAAAAAAAAATTAAGCCTCTTCTTATAATGGGTTTTCTGTTCAACACCAATGGAAAATTTCCCGGCCATGACTGATCCCCTCATCCAAGGATTGCGGTGTGATGCAGCAGAGTTTAAGCTTCATTTTGTTACTCATAAAGACAGAAGAAATCCTAACAGGCCCTACCGGCAAATTATTTAAAGAAAGATGGACTTACCTAAGTCCAGCCATGAAGGTTCAGAGTAGTTAACAATGAAACCAATAGAATGAAAAGAGAACCAAATGCAGGAAACAGTTTCACTACATGATAACAAAATTTAATATTTAAGAAGAAATCTTTGGATTATACATATAATTATGGACTCTAAAAAGGACTAAATCTGAGTCTAATTTCTGACGACTTCAAGTATCCCACCTCTAAAGCTAAACCTCAAATCAACTAAAAACTAGATTGACGTGCCAATACACTTATTTGTTTTTTATTAATGTTTTTTCATCTATAAGATAAATCTGACTGCTGGCGAACTCTCTAATATGCTGACCAACAGAAACCAATAACCTCTTCAACAGCTATTATATCTCCAGATTAGCACCAAAGATAAGATAAGGCATATTGACCTAACTACCCCTACTGAATCTAGAAACTCTATTTGAGCCAGAATTGTGGCCCTCCATGATACAACGTTGCTGTATTCTTCTCAGGCAGGTCTTCAAAGTGGTTGATATTGATCCCACCGGCTTATGGCTGACGTTGCTGAATCAGATGGTTTTAGATTGGGCCACCCATAGTTGTCATCCTGAGTGGGACACCCCATTAGTAAATTGTATATGGTAGCTAAGATCAGATTCAGTTGATCAGGCCATTACTAAGTCTCTGTTGATCAGCCCATAATAGGGTCAAAAACCAATGACTGATTAACAAGCCCATGGCAACGGGCTGAGGACCTTAGCATTCAGACCTATTAGGTACTGCCAAGGACCTAGGATTATTAATAGTCCTTTTGAATGTGGGACCAAAACCACCAAGGTTTAAATTATCTACGGGTATTGTAATATAGATATCAGTGAAAACTGATACGGTACTTGGTTGTTCAAATAGTTTGCATGAACTGATACGAGACCAATGCAGTCCAATATGAGACACACCTGATATGCCTGCCTCCCTACAACCTACACAACAGAAACTGTAAGATATGAAACTGACAGAAACCAAAGTCCTTGAAAACGTGAGATGGGAAAGGGAATCATCCAACTTAAAAATAACTCTAAGCCAATACCATTTTAGCAGGTTTTACTTAACAGTACTCAAATCAGAGATTGGAACTATTTTGAAATTACACAAATCCTTTTGTAAGTCACTGTTTTCTCATATTGCATAATAAGGTGTTTTATGCTTCAAAACTGTGTTTTATACAAATTACAAATGCATTCATGCAGTGGTGGGTTTCAGTATGCAAAGAGCCTCTCCATGAAAATAGGGGTTAGGCTGCATGCCTAGCCTACCCACCCACCTACACACACATCTCTGCATTTCTTGATCATTTTGATGCATATCTTGCGTCTTTCAATACACTACAATGTCTCCTAAAATCAGCACTCCAAGACAATAGCTAATGCAGATACTTAAAAGTCCTAAACTAAACTCTTATGAGATGAGAGAAGCCTACTCTAGCAATACTAGGATATGCCTTATAATAAGTCCAAATCAAAAACTACCACAAGGAGAAAGAGACGATAAGGTAATATAATACAGGAAAGCATTCCATCAATAGAGCATATCTTTTATCTCTGAGATTTTGTATGTCTCTAACTTGTACCCATCCCCTGATGCTAACACTTAAAAGTCAAATCATTAACCAAACACTTAGAAGATAAACTTCAAATCTAGAAAAAAAAACTAGGACATGTCATATTCTCAATCCCACATAAAAACCTGTCAACAGAAGAAAAAAGGAAGCATGAAGAGTGAATATTTCCTCAACCAACAGGGTGAGTCAGTCAGGTAACAGGGTTTATTTTATCATCAAGCCACAAAAGGTCACTGACAGGAAGCCAACAGGTCCACCCAATCCAACCCATACAGACTATTTGATAGAACAACTCCTAAGGGCAAGACAGAGACCGGACAAATAACTAACCATAGTCTCATTTAGTTTACTCAAGTTGGACATATGATTAACACCCCCGACCAGAAAGAATGCTACAACTTATCAAAAGCAACTTTCACCTTAGCTTCTTCTTACTCCCCTTTTTAAGCTACATATCCCTATCAGAATCACAATGAACCCTACAAACACCATCTCCCACAGCCTCACTCTATTCACCAATCTACAAAGTAACAAAAACAAAGATGACCGATAAGGAATCGTCACCATCATTCAGAACTCCATTAGAAAAAACAAAAATTAAAAGGAAAAACCTGCAAGAAAGTCAAAGAGAAATGATAGACAAAGCTAAGATCATTTCCCAAAGCCATTCTTTCCGGTCAGTGGCCAAGGAAACAAAAACAGAAGAACTAAACAGGCAACCTGACCATGGTAATTTCCCTCCTTATCCTTGCTTAAGAAGAAAATACAAGATGAAGAATCCTCTCTACCTACCAAAACATAATATAGATGCTTGGTGGGACAGACTCACAATAACATTGCCTAGATAATGTAGATGTAGTTAAAGTAGGAACCAAGCTACGGAAGGATCAACAATAGGCAAATGATCGAAAAATTCAATTCAAAAGGTACAGGAAGCTGAATAGATACAAAGAGGGGATTGGCTCTCTCTCTGCCTTGCATCCTCTCTCAGGTCAATAAATTGCAAAACAGCAATATTCTTTCAGTAGTGTGGATTCCTACAAGGGCATTCCATTATAAATACTCAAAGGTTGAATTCAAAAAGAAACAATAAAACAGAAAGTAGCTGCTCACAAGGAGCTTACAATCAAAACAGAAATATGAACTATAGCATTACTAGTGATTAAATCCTGCATCTTATAAAATTACTATCACCTCCCTCAAATCTAACAATGTTAAGTAACTTTTTAGGTGTTAGTGTAGAATGTCCATTTTAGCCTTCATTAAAATTACTAAAATATAAACTAACCACTTCGCCCTTATTTGCCCCTGCCTTCTTCTATTTTCCTTGCATCAGCTACAGGTGATACCCATCTCTGCATGCTGAGTTCAGCATTTACATTTGCAGAGTTATCACTCAAGAGCAGGTATTCCATTTCTTATTTCTTCTATCAAGGAACCCTTCTAGTTTAGTATCATTCCAGCTCCGTATTTGCTTTCACTATAGTTCGGTTGGGAGATACCAGTGAAAATTTTGAATGCGAAGCTATCCTCGATCCTCTCTGAATGTCAAGCAAAAGACCATCTTGTTGTAACCTAACATGAAAAGTTGACTCAACTCTGAAGAAGTAGCTGCAGGTTCTAATACTAATTACGTTTATCCTTCTTTTTAGCATGTTTTGTTTTAACAGATGCAAGGATGGTATGAACATATTTGCCAATAGTTTCTTTATAAATGATTTTATGTAGGTTCAAAGAACGCTTAAATCTAAGGCATTGTCTCTCAAGCAGAAATTAGATCAAAGCTTTACAGAAAAGCATGGTGCAGAAGAAAGGTAGCTCACTTGGATAAGGCTTTGCATGCAGCAGTTATGTTCTGTGAGAGAAGCTCAGAAGCAGGGTATACATGGTGTGGCATTGAAGGCATCAAAAGAACTTGGGAAAGCAAATATTCTTTTGGGAAGAAAACTTAGCAGAAGGAAGGAAGAAGCTTAGCAACCTATGCACCAAGAACACTCATTTGACTAAAGCCTTTCTGGTCAAATGAACACAAGGGTAATATGGGAGAAGGAAAATGCATCTCTGAAAATAATGATTGCATTTAGCAGTTTGGAATGAGAAGTGAGATTCTAACCATCAGTCAGCTGACGTATTACACAAGCAACAGTCCCAAAGTGTGAAAAAGATGCAAAACTTGAAGCATAATGCTAGAGATTTCATCTACTGGATAGAGAAGAGTTGCCAGGTCCAGCTGCTTTAACAAACACGAAGAGTGAAGTTGAGATGCTGGGAAAAATCCTGCTAATATGAGGAGAAAGAAGTTAAATCCCTCAATTTCGGATTTGATGGCAAGGACTCTGGTGCAGTTAACTCTCAAGGAACTCACACTAGGAGGATTGATTTTTTAACTAACCAAATGGAGGAGGGGGGAAGGTAGGGCTTTTGGTCAATTGACTAGGGACTAGGGATTTTGGTTGAAGTAATTATGGATTTCAGTGGAATTGAGTATGCCTTCTTAGGTTTAGGCCAAATAGAGAAGGGATACTCAAGATAGAAGATGAAATTAGGGAAAGTGCATATGTTTTGAGTTTAGAATTAAAGGACAAATAGGTAACTTAGGTTAAACATGAGTTAATGATAAGACCATAATCAAGGCTAGTTTTTCAGTATTTAGAAAAATTCCAACATGCCAAGTCATCAGTCATCAGACAGCTCTTAATGTTAGGGCAGTAACAGTAAAAGTAAGCAAAGTATAGGGGTCAATTAATAATTTGGGGGGGAGGGGGGGACTACTTTTCCAAATAAAATATGCTTTCTAAAGATAGAATATACAAACTAAATCATGGGCGTTATCATAGAATCTTAACCAACTGGCCCACAAGATCTTCTAATTAGCATCCTCAAACAAAGCAAATATGGCCTGTGACAGTCTTCACATGAATGGTGCCATGAACAGTGTTGTGGTCCTTTTCCCTTCATATTTTGGTCTACATTAAGCAGGTGAGCCTTCACCACCACTAAGGTTGCTCCATTTTGAACAAATGATCACAAGTTCGAGTCTGGAAACAGTCAGTCTGCACAAGCAGGGGCAAGGCAACATACATGATGACTCCCCCCCAGGCCTCATAGCAGGCAGGAGCCTCATCACTACGTATGCCCTTATTATTTCAATCTACAGGACAATAACCGATCGAAGTAGTGACCATTTTACTAGATACAGAAAAAACAATGATCCTCACATGAACACGTAGTTTCAGCTAAAGAACTCGATAATTTATTCTTCCTTTATCCTCTTCTATAAAGTAGAAACTAAAGTACAACAAAATCTTATGGTCAGAATTGGAAAGTAAAAGAATATAAGGGAGACATAATATGCAAATATGAGATGCAAATGAAGTTAATGGGATCCAACTATAGATAGACCAGGAAATTCAAGATCCCGCAGATGAAACCATAGTCCCAATTGAAGCCACGAAATCTATTCTGTAAAAGGGAAGCCTATAATCATATCTATCCACATAACAACAACAGATTATTATCCCAAGAAAATGGGTAAATTATATTAATCCATATCAAACAATAAAGAGGGTAACCTGATTTTTAGTAAAATGAATACAGTTAGGTTGTCCAAAACAGAACAGATAAACTAGTCTAACTCTGGTACCAATGATATCTGAAAACGTAAAAAAATGTCAAACACAACTTTAACTCACCCTTTCAATCTTGTATTTGATTCTAGCCTCTGCGTTTGGGAATTTCTGCTTCTTCCCCTTGACCCCAAGACATCGTGGATCCCTCTTATTAGCTGATTTCCTCTTTTTCTTCTCCCTCTTTCGCTGCAACTTTAATCTCTTCTTGGTTTTCCATTTCTCCTTCTTTGGAGGTTCAATTTCATGTGTTTCAAACTTGGGCTTCCCTTCAGATATGACAAGATTTACTGAACCATGGCTCAAATTTCTGAAAACCCAAGGAATTCTCCACGGATGGAATTGAATCAAAGCTTCAGCTGGAGAAACAATCATCTGGACCTCATGGAAACCGGACCTCCAAAACGCATAAACATTGGGGTAAAAGGTAGATGAAAGAAAATGAGGATAAATTTAATGGCACAATAAATAAATTGGGTTGTGAAAAGGATCAGTGATTATGAAGTATTACCTAAAGGCATTATTCTTCGAAGAGCAAAAAGCAAGGACGGGAGAAAAAAAAGTTCTACGGAAGGAGCAAAAGAGACGATTTGCCATATAACTAAGTAAACTAATCAAACACCACTAGATTAATCATCTGCTTCTGAATCCATGGCCCTCAAGCTTTCGGCCAAAGCACGTTCTCTGTTCTGAGCTTGCCTTTCAACACCAACCATCCACAAGCCTACAGCACTTCCAATCGCACAAAGCCACAGAACCCTCATCGACCACTTATCCCCGACAACTCCTCTACCTCCCATGATTTGATACAAAGAAAGCCTCCGATAGAGAGATTAGCCTTGCTACTTTTCTCTATGCCATCTCCGTCAGGCAGATCAACTTGGTTTGTTCACCCCCAGGTTAACGACAACTCTTTCTCTCGGAAGATTTTGGCAAACAGAGTCTCTCTCAAGAAGAATGGCATGCAGGCCGCAGGGTTTAATAGAAAATCGTAAGCGGCGATGGAATCGTCCAGATCCGATATGATCCGACTCGTCTTTTTTTTTTCGGTTGTATTTTCTGGCTTGGTTAGAGTTGTGAAGGTAAGAACCCAAGAAGTTCACTCTTCTTGTTCGAGATAAGCTTTGTCTGCCAAAACATTTTGGTGGGTTTGGGTTTAGGAAGATGGAAGATATTAATTTGTCTTTATTTTTGTGTTAAGGGTGAAAACTCTTGACTAAATCTTTTTCTATTTGGGCTCAATCTCTAAAAGCAAAGTATTTACCTAAATCTTATCTGTTTGATCCTAAAGTGGTGAATAAGAGAGGAACTAGTTTGTGGCACATCTTACGAAGTGTTCTTCCTATTTTGCAAGTATAGTTTTTCCATAAGGTGGGGAATGGAAGGGAGACCTTATTTTGGTTTCAGCCCTGGGTACAGATAGCCCAAGGTCATAAAATTGGTGATATTCATGACCATTTTCAATCAAGGAAAGCCAATGTTGTGTTGCAGATAAGGGTGTTAATATGGTACGGTATTAGTAATTTGGTACGGTTTCGGTATGAAATTGGTACGACAAAAACGGAACGGCTCGGTATATGGTACGATATGAATTCGGTATAAAATCATATCACTTTGCTAATGAACCCTAATTTAAAAGGGCACTCCAATAGATGAGAAAGAGAAGAGATTGATTAGGCCAAATAACAGCCAAGGGAAACATACCCTTAAGAAAGCCTGAAGGACATGGATGAGACAAAAAAATGGAGACAACATTTGCTATTCTAGAATTCAAACTTGCCTATATGTTTGTTTGTTCTCTCTTATACAAGACAACATCTTTTAGGCTTCCAATATAACGAAACACCCATGTAAATTTCATACTAGAAATGCTTGGAAGATTGCAAATACAAATGAAACGCTATGCTTTCTTGGTTCTTGCTACTGGGAGGTTAATGGTTATTAGACAAGTAGACAACATGTTTGGTGGGGAATCAAATAATAGAAATACAATCCCAAATTAGCACAAGTTGTAAGACTAATTGGTTAAGATCTACAGAAATTGGAAGAATCATCTATTACAATTAAAGTCCTTTAGCACCTTGGTTATTCACCTATTAGGGTTTAAAGGTTAAACAAAAATTGCAAAAGTAACCTTAAAAACGGTATGAAAAACAGTATTCGGTACAGTTCTGTATTTGGTAATTCGGTAGGGTATACCCGGTACGGTATATGGTATGTACCGATGGTATACCGTCAAAAACCAAAACCGTACCGTATCGAATTCCAGAAAACGGTTTTGGTACATACCATACCGAATTTGAATCGATACAATATGATTAAACGGTTTTGGTACCATATTGAAACCCTTAGTTGCAGACATGGTGGAAACATTTGGTAAACTCATACTCAGCTTTCTTTCCCAACCCCTATTGCCAATTTCTTTTTCCTTTTAATTTGACTTGGGATTATGATTCTTGGAGCTCTTCATTGTCTCCTTTTGGAGTTTTTTTCAACCAAACTTGCTGGTCAAACTCTTTTATGTTAGAATTTCCAAATCTTAGCATTGAGTTCTCTACTTGGTGGAAGTTTTTCTGGAAAATAAAGATTCATCCTAATTCAAAATGTTTTTGGCGTGTTTTACATGCAGAAATCCTAGTTAATGCAATTTTGTTTTGGTGGACTCCAATTCGACCTTCTTGTGTTTTATGTGGTGTTTGTGCAGAGTCCATTTGGCATATTTTTCTTTCTTAGGAATGGACTAAGCACATTTGGGCAGCAGGACCTTTGCAATTGAGAACTGAGCTTCTCTCTTCGAGTACACTACTTCATCTCTGCAACTCTTTTGTAGCTAATTTTAGTTTAGAGAAATTGACACTTTTATGTAGATTTTGCTAATTTTTTGCATGATGCTCTAATATGTCTTCAAACATGTTTAGATCAAGTCCTACTTTCCTAAGCCTAGTGTTTGAGCTCTGGTGTGATGTGCAAGAAGTCCTTGATCTTCTTCCCAAACCGTGTGGTAGAGCCTAGCCTTTAGGAGAATTCGCTATTTTGCTTGGAACCTTCACAAAATTAAAAATACCTCAATAGGACCCTTTAAGAATGATTTTTTGCTATATTGGTTTATGAATCTAGCCCTCCAATTAATATATGTATCTAGTGTATCTGAATTTTTGTTTTTCTTATAAAAAAAATTCTTCGATTACAACCATGCTCAGAATCTTATTGTAATTCTAAGACAAGCTATGAGCTTAAGAGTCTTACAACTAGGGGAACAGTAAACTTTGAGAATTAGGTACTACTGTTAACAAAAGAGGTGTAGCATAGTAGGGTTGGTGAAGGGAGTAAATAGTCCCATTTAGGATGTTGCATCTAGACCTTCTTCACTACTCTCTTCATGTCACCCGAGTAGTTGTGATGCCTGCACCCACAAAGGAAATTAGAGTGGCTTGACCTAGTGTTGGTCGAGAGACCGCCTCCAACGCTCAAGTTAGTCCAGGATCAATAGTAGAAGGCTCTGAGAGGGTTCTCAAAGCATAATGAATGATAGTGAGTAGTACCTCCTCTCTTGCCAGTCCCCATAAATGGGGGACCTAGAGGCAGCCTTTCCGTTGATTTTGCCTACTAATTGAAGAGTGGGGCTAGTTGCCTTAGGAGGCACGTTTCCTTTGTAGGTATCACAGTCCACCCAGCCGATATCCATTTACCAAATACCCAAGGGAGTAATCCATAGCCCAACATATCAAGTCTTAGACAATCACCAACCATTCTACACAATAGTCCAATCATGAGCAAGAATAAATCAATGTCATAAATATTAGCAAAGAAATATATCAAGTAACAAGAATCTCAGAAGGATCATAAACCAAATCAGAGTGCGGAAGTGATTACAAAACTAAACTAATTACTGGAAAGAAAGAGTAAAATCAAAACTTCTAAGTCTTCTAATGTGTTGCCTTCTTCTCCAAGCGTTTGTACACCTGCAACTTAGGATCGATATCCAACTCATAGTCCCATCAGCGAATGAGGCATCTCCAATCATTGTTGATCGGATCCATAATAGTGCTCCATACTGGTATGGGGATCGTACTATGAGCCACTGTTAGTTCCCATTGCTTCCTTAGTTGCATAATAAATGAGAAATATCTCCAAATCGGAGTTTGAGATTTCTTCTTCACCTGCATAGTTATCTAAAACAACAAATTCTCGGAAAGGTGAGCTCAAAAGAACTCAGCGAGTAGTTCACAAACAAATAACCAATATCACAGTCTAAATCAATACATCACATAGTGCATCATAACATGAAGTGGAATGCAACAATGCAACTATACTCTAAAGGATGCTAGTCTCTATATGGTAGACACCCATTAAGATAGAACACCAGCCTCTAGGTAGGTCTCGTCACTCTGATCTCTCAAGAGTTGGCTACCGGTCTTAAGATCCTGGGTAAGGCGTACAATCATTGTAACAACCCCCATATTTCTAACCTAGAATCCGTATTGCAAGTCCGATAACCCGAAGGTCAAACTGGAATAAGTTGTGGAGTATTCGGATTGAAGTCCATGATCCATATCCTGAGTCCATGGATCTGGATTTTGTTGACGAAGAACCCACTTTGCTGGGAAAATGGATTTCCAGTCAGAGTCAAGAGGTGTTTGAAGATGTTCGGATTGAAGGTAAGACCTCCCCCACATGTTGTTTAGGGTTAGGTTTGAGTTAGGGATCAACCCATTGAGCAAAGCACCCAAGTACTGAAAATAACTAATGTAAGACCCCGATTCCCAATATGGGAAATTAAGTCGATACTTAACCCAATAATCAGTTTTTCCTTAGGTAGTGAACCAGTTGTGATAGAATAGACCAGAAATTTTATAACATCAAACTCAAAGAATTTAGAATATTTAAGCAGCGAAGTCTATTTTAATAAACTGGAACATTTCCATTATTCTAAAATATCCAAAATAAAGGGTTCGATTATTACATTTATCAAATAAAACATTTCATCACCAATTATATAATTATTTAAATATAGATAAAAAGCATATTTTATGTCCTTAACAAATAATATATGGATGAGGTTCATCAACGAGATTGATTTCTTTTGTATCACGACCCAATTCTTCAAGGTCATGCCCTACACATTCACCATCTGGAGAAAAATATTGGGTAAGTTTCGAAAAACTTAGCAAGATCAAATCCAGCAAGATATTGACATGTTTGAAATAATGTATCGAAAAAATACAAGAAATACAATGAAATGAAATAAATAATGCAATAATGCTAATGCACAAAATGATTATTTATCTTATTTGGAAACAATACGATGCCCCATGCCGTTACATGGCCTGCTCACGTTATACAGCCTTGACATTTGTATTGCTCCATTTGGGATTCAACACATCATACCCCATGCCGTTACATGGCCTGCACGCGTTATACAACCCTGATATGTGTGTTGATCCCTCCAGTGTTATCATGGGTTTTCCCAATAGGAATGAATGAAGATTGATCCACGCCGTTACGTGGCCTGCGCGCATTACACAGCCCTATCAACCCATCCAATTCTCTATTGGACCATGATAAATAATGTTTTCTTCTTATAATGCAGTATGCAATGCAATGCTAAATTTTGATATTCATAAAAATTTATAAAAGACAATAAATCAAACATATAGATATAATGCAGGATTTGCAATATAGATCGAATGATACAATTGTTCAAGTTAGGAGATATACATAAAAGATTCTCACTTGCAATACATATTAAGATAAAACACAATATTTCAAACTATAGATAATATGAATAGTTATTACTTGCAATTTATATCAAATAAAATGCAACATGTCAAATACACAATTATTCAAACAAGTGGATATACATGAAGGATTCTCACTTGTCTTCGCAATAGATTTAATATCAAAATATTGCAATATTTTGAGTGGTCCAATAAAACACAAACTAGGACAAACAATTACAGTGAATGGATTCAGTTTAAAATCAAAAGAAATTTAGAAATTCTTATTGATTTTAGAGAGAAATGAACTCTCTCTCTCTCTCTCTCTCTCTCTCTCTCTCTCTCTCTCTCTCTCTCTCTCTCTCTCTCCTCTTTTCTTTGGAAAAAATTTCTCCCCCGTAAGGTGAATCCCTCCCCCTATTTATATGCAAGAATTCATAATAACAATTAAGTAAATTAGTAAAACTTAATGTATGATAAATTCTTAAGGGATTAACTATTTTTAATATACATAAATTAATTTATTATATTATATTTTAAGTCTTAACGTACTTTGTTTCTTAATGTTTACAAAAAAAAGAAGTGTTAATTTTCTTAAAGTATAAAAATGTTTAAGATTTATTAAGTTAACAATCATAATAAATATTTAACTAATATATTATTTATTAATTTAATATTTGAGTTTATTTAAGTAAATTGACTAAAAACGATTCACTTATTTGGTTTCAATAATTAATTAATTTATCATTATTTTATTATTTTCTAAAGAAATGGTATTTACTATAAAGCAAAATATTATAACTCAATAATATAATTAATGATTATTTAATGACAAAAATACCCTTAGTAGAATCTAGGGGTATCACAACTAGGGGGCAGTTGCTTAAGGCAGTTGATTGGCCAATCAACCGCCTCAAACGACCACCATGGTCTGCTTGCGTGGTTTTGACCTAATTTGCCCAATGTTCCCTATATAGAACAAATCCCAACCTTTTACTCATTATTTTAATCGGGATTGCTGCTGTGGATGGTTAGGAGGCAGAGAACACATGCTGGAAGGTGAGAGAAGCATGGATTGCAAAGTGGAACCATTCCCCCGTCTGTTTTGCGAATCTAGAAGAGGTAAGTGATCTCCATTCACTCCATTCTCTTCCCTCGTCTTTTGAAATGGAGTAGATTTATTCCCTTTTTGTTGGTAGTGACTAAATTGTATTGGTTCTATTCATTATCAATGAATTTGAGAAGATCCTGTCTAAAAATAGATCCTTGCATTTGAATAAAGGATGGATCTAATCAAAGGAGATGAATTGAATTATAAATCTTTAGAATTTTAGGTTGTTGATTCGCACCTTTGTTATAGACTTCTTAAGAATGAAATTCGGACTTAAATTATCCCGAAATCAGATTGAAATTGGATGATTGAAAGTCAGCATTTCGGACTTGCAAACTGTATGTAACAGGGTGATCGCTGGTCGCTTGACCCAACTGACCGTCTCAAGCGACCGACTGGGTTACAGTAGCTTTATGAAGTTTGTTTTTGCTCTAATTTGACTCATGTTTTCAATGTATTCTTGCAACTATATTTTAGGTATTCTCTGAATTTACTAGAAGTGTTGTGGGTGAAGTTAATTGCATTCTAGTAAGCTTTTACATATTTACAGTTAAGGATACACTTTCTTATTTATATGTAATGACATGCTATATGACAAATGGTATATTTCTTACACTCTCCATTGTTCATGTAAGTTACTGTAGTTGTAAAAATCATTGAATTAAGGGTAAATATCACTTACCACCCCTCTTAGCTGGACAAATAGCACTTACACCCCCTCTTACTTGGATAATTTCACTTACCTTCCCTCTTACCTAGCAAATATATCAAGCACCTCCCCTCTGTTAACTTTTTCAGCTAAATTTAACTTTTACCATTAAATATTTTTCTAAAACCCCAAAATACCCTTTGCTGAAAACCTTTTTTTAATTTAAACCCCAAATTACCTTAATCACCCTAGCGGATAAAATACTAAATTATCCTCAATTAAAATAATTGTTAAAAACCAAAATATCATACTTAAAACCCAAACTATCTTTAATTATTAAAACCTCAACTTACCCTTTTTTTAATTTTATCAAACAACTAAAAAAACACGAACTGCTTGATATCAAAATGCAATTTCAATACTGAATTATCAAAAGGGTATGTTGGGCTTTTAATAATTAAAGATAGTTAATTTTATCAAACAACTAAAAAAACTCGCTTGATACAAATGCAATTTCAATACTGAATTATCAAAAGGGTATGTTGGGCTTTTAATAATTAAAGATAATTCGAATTTTAACTATGGTGTTTTGGTTTTTAACAATTATTTTAATTGAGGGTAATTTAGTATTTTAACAACTAAGGTGATTACAATAATTTATGGTTTAAATTAAAAAAATATTTTTAGCCAAGGGTAGTTTGGGGTTTTAGAAAAATATTTAACAGTAAAAGTTAAATTTAACCGAGAAGTTAACAGAGGGGAGGTGTTTGATATATTTTCTAGGTAAGAGGGGAGGTAAGTGATATTATCCAAGTAAGAGGGTGTCAAAGTGCTATTTGTCTAGCTAAGAGGGGAGGTAAGTGATATTTACCCTTAAATTAATGTTGAATGTATGTTGTATATGATGTTTTTATATACTTTATCACTTTATGATATTGAATGAATGATTATGTTATGATGGTGGATGATGTGATGTAGTTGTGATGGAAGGGTATCCAATTGGGTATCCATTTCTTGGGATATCAGAGGGTTGTGGTATAGGACACATGCTCACTGATGCCTCCAACACTATTATGAATGCTGGATGACATACATAGGAAGTCTAGACTACATGGCTAGAAACCCTTACATGCTACTACCCTTTCGGTAGGGGAATTGAAACCGGATGACCCGTGATAATGGTGATGTGACTCTATTTCATCCTACAACAGTAACCAGTCCATGCGGAAATTCAGTGGTCCACCATTGATCATACAATGGTAGGGTTGCATATATTAGGGTTTGGGCTCATGGACATCCAAAGAGCGGCCAAGGAGTCATGAGGGGTCATGAGAGCATCCACCCCAACAATATGTGGATGACCATAGGGTTTGGGGATAGAGTCCAACAATGGTAGCCAATCTGTGAGGGTTCTCATTCTTAAGTAAAGAAGGATACGTAACCGAGTTGGTTCGTGACATAGGGGAAGTATTTGGACTTCATGTAGTATGTTATTGTATGACCTTGCATTGGATTAGAAACCCCGACATGCGCCAGTACTCATGCATGCCAATGGTCGTGGTAAGAGAGTGTTGACTTTAACCCCAGCCATGGTTGACTGCTAAGGACTGAACCCCTTTACCCGGGATCCCAATAGAGGTAACCAGTTCGTGAGGGATCAGAGTGACTAGACCTACCCAGAGGAGGGTTGGTGTTATCTTAAAGCATGTCAACTGTCTAGAGATTTGCATAGTTAGATCTTAGCAGCATTCATACTTTTGCATATCATTCATTTCATGTATGCCTATTTGGATATGTTGTCATATGTATGAGAAATGTGTTATTCTTACTGAGTTCGTCAGAACTCATTGATTTCTTTGTATATTATATTATATTATACGGATGGTAGTGCAACGGAATCAAGAGAGGTACCGCATGAGTGCAACATCATTTATGAAGAAGATGTGTTACCGTCAATGGGAGACGGAGATGTATCACACGAAGCCTCCTGCGGATGCTTGGAGGCGCTTATAGCACCCATTGATGGCCAAAGAAGGCAGATTGCTAGGCATTTTGAGAAGTCATTGGAGAAGAATTGGAGGACCCCTTCTTGCTATTTTAGAAGAGAAGACTATAGTTTTAGAGAAAGCTACTAGAAAGAAGTTGATTTAGTTTATTTTATTGCTTCCGCTGAACTCGATAACTTTTGAAACTTGATTACTTTCATTTGATTATTTTCTTTGATTGATTCTTGGAGTATTTGGACTCATGTAATCATTTTTTATTAATTATTTGAACTTGCTCTTGCTTTTGATTATCTATTTCTTGCATTTATTATTATTGATGGTAAGACCGTGGATCCTGTGACGGATCGCACCCACGAATTGTTGGACATAACCAAGACCAGTGGGTGGGGTGTGACAGAGGTGGTATCAGAGCCCTAGTTTTACGAAGTCAATAATAATTAATACAATTAATAGATGAGCAATCTAAGTCATAGATCCAGAAGTGACTCAAAATATTAGAAGTGAATAATAGGTGCAATCTTTCGCTAGAAAGTGAAACATCAAAGTAAGTGAATTTCTGTTTTCGCATAATTTACCATAAATAAAGTGAAACATATTCTCACTTTATGATCATCAAGAAATGCATAAAAGACAATAAGTGAAAATACAACAAGCATAACTGTACTTCATTAATAAGATGAGCCTTTCATAATCTGAAGTGTGACTCACGCTTTACAAATCAAAATGTGTAGGGAATGAACATGTGGTGAATTAAAAATGACAATAACTATATAAAATCCTAAAGTCATTGTATACCAAGTCAAAAAAAAGAGAGCATAAACTAGACTGAACTACTCCGAAAATACCTAGAAAATTCTGAAATAATACTAGAAATTGATCTATCATAGTTTAGATATCAAACAAAGCAAAATGAATGAAAAACCTAATGAATCCCATATTATGTCTTCTCCGAAATCAATTTGGAAGATTCACGGATAAGCTAGAGTGAATAAAGTGAATGAGGATTAACTCTAGAATAAAGAGGGTAGAAGAATTAGGTTGGTACAGTAATTAGAAGCCTTCAACTAGGTCTAGACAGTAGGAGAAATCAATAATATAAGAGAATTAGAAAGAAGAAGATGAATACTAACCTTTAAGAAAGTAAATCGATGTTCGAAAACTTTGTCGGATGCTCTCTACACTATCTTTCTCCTTCACAGAGTGTTCTTTGACAAACTCGACATTCTCTTGATGACTTCAGATCATAATGATAAGTTTTAGAACGAAAACACATTATATAGGGCTTCAAAAACTAAAATTACAATTTTGATCTTTTCCACTCAGAACCAAGCTGGTCGCCGACCAAGACAATAGACCAGCCCCTAGAACTTTTGTTCTAGGAGCAGAATCAAGGCCTTGAAAGCCCATGCTCTACCCTAGTTCGCATTCTATACTAAGGGTCTTACTTAATTTTTGAGACCTTCTACACGTGTCATCACAATACTTGATCATATACCAAGTCCATCAACGCTCGAGTTAGATCTCCTTCCAAACTCTGACAAAACTCCCAACTCTACATCATCTCCATCTACTTCCATTGGTTCAGACTCCAATCCCATGGTCTCTATCCGGATGTTCCACAATTGTCTTCTATCCGCACTCTGAGTTTTCGGACCTACAATAAGGATTTTGGGTTAGGATCCTGGCGGATTTCATAGTAGGACTTCAATGGAGCTATTGTGAGGGTTTCCCCTACATTTCATTGTGAGCATAGTGGGCAATTATTTCTACAACTAGCCCTTTTGACTTAGTCTTTCTTTAAAGCCTTCTTCAAATGTGGTTCTCCGAACTTGACGTACTTACACTTGGGCCCGGATTGTTCCCAAGGGTTTCCCGAGGTAGTCTTCCCAAGGGAGAGGTTCTCACACCAATCCCCAAAGGGTTCTCATATTTCCCTAGGGGGTTCTCCAGGCTTTCATTTTAAAACATGTCATTATGTTTTGAAGCCATCAAAGAACATCAAAGCTCCTCAAGAGAACCCTCCCCAAGGTGAAGGAAAGTTTGCAGAACATCCGTCTAGGTTTCCGAACACCAATTTGCTTTCTTAAATGTTAGTGTTCATCTTCTTCGTTCTAGTTCTCTTCTTTTGATTGATTCCTCCTGATTCCTCCTACTTTTCCAAGACCTAGTTTAAGGCTTTTACTTGTTGTAATGACCTAATTCTTCTATCTTCTTTACTTTAGAGTGAATCCCCATTCACTCCGGCTCATCCGTGAATCTTGCGGTTAGATTTTGGAGAAGACCTAATATAGATTCATTAGGTTTTCATTCTTTTTGCTATGTTTGATCTCTAAACTATGTTAGATCATGTTCTAGAGTGATTTCAGAATTTTTCTTAGTATTTTCGGAGTAGTTTAGAACCCAAATGGGAAGCTTTCTGTCAATTTGAGCAAAATCTGTCCGTACATAGAAAATTGGTTGCATGGCCGGGTTGCCCCAGGCAACCCACCCATGCTCTGTTAGATTTCATGTTTGGGTTGATTGCCTTGGTTTCGCTAGGCAACCCACCCACTGCCAAGTTCATCGTTTGTTTCTCTTTTCAACATCATACCTCTAGGGTTGTTTCTAACTTTAAACCAATATGTCAATAGGACTTTTTGGGAAGCGTGAACATGCTCTTTGACCTACTTTTACAAGGTTACAATCGATAGCAAGGTGAGAACGTTTACTTGCACATAACCATTATTACATTCTTGATTGTTATGAAATTTGTTTATATGATTACATACTACTGTTTTAGGTTTTAGGAATGATTATTATGACTCTAAAATTTCAGTATACATGTGATTAATAATGTTCATGATATATGGATCAACATGTGACTGTATGGACTTAGATTGACTTGTGAATTGAGAGTGTGTTTGAATTCATCTTGTAATGTGAATGTAGGTTGTGATTGTGAATTGGGGAATACCATTCAGGTATTTTTGTCTTGGTACATCAGTGGAGGTGGTATGAGACACAATCCTATGATTCCCCTGGGCAACTTTCCCAATTAATGGATGGCATAACTAGGAAGTCTAGTTGAGTTTGGTTAGAAACCTTGTCGTATCACACCCTATTGGTGTGTGTATTGATGTCGAGTGGCCCATGGCAGCAATGTGGGGTGGTGGGCACTCAAGACCAGTGACTAGCCCTTAATAGGACACAACCACATTGTGAGGGGGCATTCATCTTTAGGGTTGCATATAATAGACTTGGGCTCATGGGCGCTCAAGACAAGTAGCCAACCGTGAGAGGAAATGAGAGCTTCCCATCCATTAAATGTGGATGACCATAGGGTTAAGAGAAGATGTAGTCTGGGCTAGTTGGTGCCATAGGATATATTGACTCTAGTAGGGGAGGATACTGAACTGAGATTGTGAGATGCATGAGGGGAAGTATCTGAACCTTGGTTGATGTGACTGAGTAGTTGACTTGCAATGGGCTAGGTATAACCATGACACGCACCAATACTCATACCAATGGTGGTGAGAGAGAGGTGACCTAAACCCTAGCCATGGTGATAGTCCGAGAGGGATGCCTTGACCCTTTACCCAGGATCTCAAGACCGGTTACCAACCTGTGAGAGATTAGAGTGACGAGACCTACCCAGAGAAGGCTGGTGTTCTATCTTAATGCGTGTTTGCCATTAGAGACTAGCATCTGTTAGAATATAGTTGCATACTTGCATTTTGCCTCATGTCATATTGCACCATATGATGTATTGATTTGGACTGTAATATTGGTTATTTGTTTGTGAACTACTTGTTGAGTTCTTTTGAGCTCACCCTTCGGGGAATTTGTTGCTTTAGACTTTACAGCAGATCCAGATGTTACAGAAGTTCAAGAATAGGAGACATCGGCGACTGATCCGTACAGTGCACAAGATTTTGGGGACTATGACGTTCACGGTGAAGAATGTTCGTGTCTCAATTGCACGAACCAAAATTAATTCGACTCATGAGCTGATCTACATTGTTTGCGTACGGAGATCTTTGAATTTAAAAACTACATTTTACTTAAGGATACATACTTAATGTAACATTTAGGATATTTTGACGTTTCTTTATTCTTTTTTATTTAGTTGTTTACGTTATGTTTGACATTACTTCCACACTATGATTCTGTTTTGAGATCCTTAATACTTGATTTATTTTTTAATAAGAGTATTACATTGATTTATTTTTGCTCATGATTGGATTATTGTATGGAATGGTTGGTGATTGTCTAAGACCTAATCTGTGGAGCTGTGGATTACACCCCTGGGTATTTGAGTAAAAGGGTACAGGCTGGGTGGATGTGACATTATTTATTTTAGGCGAAGCACTGCTGGATTCGATTTGAATTGGTGCCTAGAAGTTGTCTCTAGGATTAAAAGAAGTATCGGAGCTTCATGGGTAAAACTAGGATAGATTGGGGTGCCTAGTGCACTCCAACCCAAAAAGCGGCAGCAAAAAGCAGCAGATCTACTAAATCCGCCGCTCATGCTACTACATTGCTCCTGGGCTCCTCTAGATGCCCAAGGAGCTGCCCACTTGGGCTGATTCACCTAGAATTTCATCCCTAAGCCTTTATGCAGTTACTCTAAACACTTGGTCAGATTAGAATTCCTTCATTCTTCCATAATTCAGTTCCAGTTCCTACATTCTTCCATAATTCCAGTTCGCAGTTCCATAATGTAGGAACCCTAATCTAACCAAGTGTTTAGAGTAACTGCATAAAGGCTTAGGGATGAAATTCCAGGTGAATCAGCCCATGTGGGCAGCTCCTTGGGCATCTAGAGGAGCCCAGGAGCAATGTAGTAGCATGAGCGGCGGATTTAGTAGATCTGCTGCTCCTTGCTGCCGCATTTTGGGCTGGAGTGCACTAGGCACCCCAATCTATCCCAGTTTTGCCCAGGAAGCTCCAATACTTCTTTTAATCCTAGAGGCAACTTCGAGGCACCAATTCACTGAAGGATCTTTGCTTCTTGGGTCATTAGCCAGTACACTACCGGCAGCTTGGGACCTATGATTGCAACTTGTTCCATGCTTTAATTAGGACCTGCCCAGCCCTTAGACATGACTTTTCTATTCATATTAGACTGCCCCAACACATTAGGGCCTGAGTAGCCTATATTCGGATTCAGTCCTCGATAGGCTCTCCCACATTGAGAGCAACATGAACACATCATATTTAAGATGTCAAATGCCTCAATATTCCACAAATTACCGGGCAACACACAATTCCCCAAATTAGGGTTTAAACCCAAATATCAAATTGGGGCTTTTGCCCTAAACTCAATCAAATTGGCTCATGCTGTGATTAAGCCCTTTATGGCTTTGATCAATTACTCCGTCAAGACTAATTCAAGTTCAGATTATGGGGCTCATATCCTGCCCTTAAAATTAGAATCATCACATCATTAGGTCATGTCCAAATTAGGGTTCTAGATGGGTACAAGGGCATTTTGGGCATAGCAACAACTATTATACATTAGCTACATCTCAATTAAGAGTAGGGTACCACGAATTTGTAAAATTCCTAATTTTAATTGAGCCTAATTAGTAAATTGAATACATGATTACGAAATTAACCTTACTAAATGTAGGTTTCTAGCATTAGTGACCTCAAATCATGGATTAGACTTGTAAGTTCATCACTGTAGACTCCAAATTCGAGCGTGACCTTACCATACTTTGTGCAGCTTAATCCAACATAAAATAGCTTAATTTTTTTTTTTGATAATTAAATAGCTTAAATTAGGGATTAGAGGGGCCTACCTATGATAGGAAATCAAAGCCCTAAACAAGAACACCTCTTTAACCACTTGGAGCTTCTCTTTCTTCTTCTCTTCTTCTCTTCTTCTCCTCCTCTGCAATTCATGAACTTTCCAGAGCTGAAAATAGCCCCTTTTTGTGACTTTGCGTCCTTTTTATACGGGCCCTATGGGTCTGGTCCCGCTTTAATGCCAAAATGACCATTTTGCCTTATGACATTAACTACTAATTAACTATGATTAAATGATTTTAATTGGATGCATGGGTATAATTAAATGCCTAAACACTATTTAAAGCCTAATACCCAACGTGGTAGGTCATTAGCACCCTAAATTGTCCCTAAGCCCATTAGGGATATTTTGGTAATTTTGCTCACCAAGAGTATTTGTTCACTTAATTAGTCCACTAAAGCCTAATTGGGCCCAACCAACCTAGGGTAGTCCAAACCCTAGGGTTTCAGGCACTAGGGGGTCCAAGTGCAAAAACCCTAGAATAATATTATTAAATTCCAATTTCAATAAAATAAACTTAAATTTCAACAAACCTTATCTTCACTTTAGCTCGAATCCAGATTGATTTGTGGCTCTAGAGGGACCTTCATCTATAAAAATTCAAAAATTCAAATTAGACTGGATTTGACGTACCTAATTGCTCGAATAATCGCAGATATTTCTCTTTCATTTCTTCCTCTTTCTCCCATGATGTTTCTTCTCTAGAGTGATTACTCCACTGTACCTTTGTCGCACCCCACTCAACAGCATTGGAGCTCCCCGACTACCTGTAGATGTGACCCATAGTCACAAGATCAGGTTACAGCCACAGTAACAAATATCACACACAACACCATAATCATGAGCAAAAAACAAGTATGGAAGGTAATAAATAATGAATGAAAGTCAACTATCATCAAAATTGTAAAGAGAGGGAAAATACGCTAAAGTGTTCAAAACTTCTAAGCTTACATTTGTTTCAATACAATATCTCAAGAAGTAGCTAGTAACTTTAAGTTAGTATCTATTTCCTAAATCGGACTAAGTAAGCTTTATGCCCTCTATGCAGCACCATAGGCACACTCCATGCAGACACATGAACTGTCATGCACCTCATAGTCATTAGCCACAGGCACCCCGTGTGCTTTTGGCGCGACATAGAACTCTTAGGCCGATATCCCATCATAACCTATAGAATAATCTGAAGAAAATAAAGATAACCATAGGAGTGAGTTCTAAAGAACTTTGGAAGGTAAAACAATCCTCATACACTAAGGTGATATAAAATGCAAAATGCAGAGATGTCCTACGTATGCAGCTAGAATGCTAACCATGTTAGTCTTTATCTAGGTATACATGCATTAAGATGGACATCACCTCCTATAGGTACTCTCACACAACCCCTCACGGCCTCCAACCGACTTTTGGGCATCACAACTGAGGTAGAGGGATAGAAGTCCAATTCGACCATGGTATGGGTTATAGAACCACACCCTCTCGCTACAACCATTGGTATGAGAACTGACGCATGTCAAGGATATCCTAGCCGGATGCAAAGGGCATAAAGGTCACATATTACAGGTGGTCTAGATTGTCACATCCACCCAGCCGGTAACCTACCTGGCATACCCGAGTGTGTGATCCACAACCCCGAAGAACAAGTACCGAGGAAATCATCTTCCCACATACACAATAACATAATCATGAACAAGATATAATCAATGTGTAATAATATAAACAAGAGATCAAGATAAGAAGAGAGAATGACAATATAATCAGAGTGCGGAAATAATGATACCAATATATAATAATCAAAATGTAGAGTGCGAGAAAAATTACTCCACATAATACAATAAAAATGTAGCTCGAAAACTAAAAATGAAAGATTACAACTGGTTCTCAAAAGAGAGAAAGAAAATAAATGATCAAACTAAACGAAGGTCTCTTCTGTCTTATAAAGATTGTCTTCATAAACATAAACAAAAGAGACTAAACAGGGCCACTTCCATTCTAAAGTAGGGCTAATCTTGGTACACAGCATGATCACTTGAGGGATCTTCAATGTAATCTTCGTAACAGCTAGCACCTTGAGTGAAGTATGCTTCATCAATTTGCGCCTTATAATACTGGCCTTCATATTCTTCAGTACCTACAAGATAATCTAACAAAGATATTTGCACAAAAAGGAGTGAGTTCGAAAGAACTCAGCAAGGCAAGTTATTCCATAACAACATAAATAACATGATAGCAAAACATAGCATGATGCAATATGGTATGAAACAAACAATGCATGTATGGATCTAACTCTATGTATGTTGGTCTCTATAGGCAGACATGCTTCATAGCACCATACTTCTTTGAGAAGGTCTCAAATCACTCATCATCGGTTGGTAATGGGTCTTGCATCCCTCGGGACATTCCATGGTTGGGGTTTAGGTCACCGCTCTCTCACATCACCATTGGTCTAAGTATTGGCGCATGTCAAGGTAAAGCCTAGCCAAATGCAAGTCATCTACTTGGTTGTATCAAGTCAGAGTCAGATACGTCCATTCCTCGCCCCGGGCGATCCTTTCCGATATCCTTCACACTAGGGTCAGCGTAATCCTGGACTACGGACTCATCAACCCTATTGATCATCCACAAATAATAGACGGGAAGCTCTCATCTCCCCTCACGGATATAACTCATCGGTCTCGAGCGCCCATGAGCCCAAGTCTACTATTTGCAACCCTACCAATGAATGGTCCCCACAATGTGATTCATGTCCTTTCACGGATATAACTCGCCAGTCTTAAGCGCCCATGAATTCCCATTGCTACCACGGGTTACTCGGTCTCAATACCCTCCTAATCGGGTCTAATATAACGGGGACATCCTAGCCAAACATTGCTAGACAAGCCCTAGGTATGACATACAATAATCCGGGAACGCGTCAAAGGGCACCATCGGAAACATCCCATACTATTCCCACTGATGTTCAAGGACAAAAATGTCAAAAGGACACTCCCAATCCCAAATCATACCTAATCAATCACATTCCCAATTTAGTCATAACATACACAACTGATATCTCATCAAGCAGAAAGAAACATATAAACATGATCAATTGCATTTGTAAATGACAAGGATAAGTAATCATACATGATTCAAGTAATAAATAAATACATGAACAAGGTACTACTGTACTTGAAGTACTTACAACAATAGCATCATACTAGGAAAGTATAAGAATGGTAGTAAATCTATGAAATTCCCAAAATAGAAACTAAGATTCATGCAATCTATGTTAATATGGAAACAACTATCCTTACCTTAAAAATAGCTTCAATGAATATCCAAAGATCAAAGAGAATGGTTCCAAACTTAGCAAATAAACCCTAAACAAGCATAGATACAACATTAGGAAAGAGGCCTAGAAAATCAGAGGTCAAACAAATCAAATCGGACGAAGAACACAACTACTGTCAGCCTTGGTCGATTGGGTGGTAACTTGGTCCAATCGACCAAGCAATTGACCACCTGAACAGTACGCAGTAGAAATCTAATTTTTTTTATCCGAAACTCATTCTATAAGATCCAAAACACTACGAAACTTGGAGGAAACCTCTAAAAGATTAATCTAATACTAAAATAGCATAGATTAGACACTAACAATGATAAAATACAATACTTACTAATTTGGAAACATGACTTTCTAATTTGATAAAAATCATAGTTTTTGATGAAAACATGCTATGAACTCAAGAGAAGAACTAGAGATGATAAGATCTCATTCTAGTAGAACATAACAGTAGATCATTCATGAAACTAACATGCAAAACAGATCTAACATGCTAGAGAAATCAAATCGAAAGAATGATCATGGCTTCATGAAGAAATCACAAGGATCATGATTAAGATCAATATGAAGATCATAGTACCATAAGAATAAATGGAGATTGTAGAAGAGATGATTGCAAGGATGTAGCATCTTCTTCATCTCAATACAACAAATAGATCATAGTAAGAGTAGATCAATATCATACAAGAGAGATTACTAACCTTTGATTGAAGAACAAGAGATGAAGAACTTGAGATCTTGCAAGAGTTCTTCACAAACACCAAGGAGAGGCTTTGAGAGAGGCTTCCCACATTCTCTGAGGGTTTTAGAAACAAAGGAGGCTAAGAAACACGTACTTCTATTATATAGAGCACCAACAGACCTCACAGAGGATCTTTGGCAAATCCTGTCCCTATTGGTCGATTGTCCTAATCGACCACCTAGTCGATCAAGCAAGACAACAAGGCCAGAACAGGGAATTGAGGGTCTAAATCAAATTCAAATCCAATGATCTTCTCCCAACACAACATATGACTTACCTAGCATAGAGGAATGCCTTCAAATCATGTCCAACTACACTTTAAGTCCATCAACTAGTCTCATCCTCATCAAGGTGCAGTTTCATTTCCAAATATGTCAAAGCTTCCAATTA